>NW_006431919.1:3141558-3141822 GCF_000325575.1 Pteropus alecto | reverse complement strand
GACAAAAAGAGATCTCTTCACTTAAATCCTTTCTCACTTTACAAGTGGAGAAAGGATTTAACCAGGAGGTTACATCACTTAGCTCAAAGTCCCTCTGCCAGTAAGGAGCAGAGCCAAGATTCAAACCCAGATCTGTCTGAATGAGAAGCCCTTATTCTTTTCCTCCTCCACATTTCCCCCAAAAGGAGGTCAGAGAGAGCCTGTCCCCAAGGGAGTAAAACAAACAAGCAACCCCCCAACTCTACACACAGGCTCCAGAAGAAA
>NW_006431919.1:3135784-3141486 GCF_000325575.1 Pteropus alecto | reverse complement strand
TCTTTCCTTTGCTTGGAATTTCCCCCTAGTCAGACGCCAAGGACAAGTGAAAGCCTCCCTCCTCCGGGAAGTCTCCACCAATTCATCCCTCTTTGCCTCCAATGAAGTTCTCTCTCTACACAGTATGTAGTCCACACTAACAGTAATAAAAATATAAATGCAGTCACGGCAATAACGGTTTTTATTGACTTCTAACTCGATGTCAGGTTCTGTTCTCGATGCTTAATAGATGTAAAATGTAATCCTTACAACAGCTCTGTGGGGTGTGTTAGAACCGTCTGCCTCCAGCAATAAGCTTAGGTAACTTGTCTCATATTACACGGAAGGCACAGGGGTAGAGTTCAAACCCAGGCAATGTGCCCCAGCCAGATCCCTCATCTCTAACCACACGATTGCACTGCTTCATCTTTTCATGCTGCTTTACAAAGAGTCTCCTCATTTGTCATCTCATATTCAAGCTCATAACAACCCACAAATATAAAAAGAGAGTACTCTTAAAAGAGGACAAGGAACCTGTAAGTTAGGAAATTTGCCAAAGCAACATATTTGGTACATAATCATTCTGGAACTCCAGGTCTTTGCAGAACCCCTGGGCAGGCTTGACAGGCAGTTTTAAAACCAACACCAGAGTGTCTCCTAATAGCGGCATGGACGATACCGAAGAACAGTAGTGATGAGCCATTACCAGGGATCAGGAAGGAGACCAGGGTGCAGCCATGAAACCGAAGCCAATAATCAGGATCCAGGGACGAGGAGGAACTGGGGAAGAGACGCTGACAATTCTGTTCAGTTCAGCGGAAGGCGTGGGGCTGCCGTGCCGTGCCGTGCCGAGCCTAGGGCGGCACACTCTATCTAATGGATAGGGATAGTGTGTATGCGTTTCTCTTTTCCAGGGATTGTATGATCTGGAAGTGTCCATATAATTATTGTCTTTTTAGAGAAAATGAAAGTAAGGCCCAGAGAGAGAGGAAGGTCTTGACCAAAACAACAGAGTAAATTAGCACAAAGCGTCAAACCCAGGGCTCCTCCCTTTAGCCTTCTTCACCAGATACATCCTCTACAGCACCCAGCAGGCCCAGACAGGGGACCATCACTCACTGGACAGGCGGCCTGGGAAATCCCAGCCATATGGCCTCTGTCCCAGCACGTCCGCAGCCTCTGCAGACAAACATGCCATGTGCAAGAAGGTTGAGTGTCACCATCTGCACAGAGCCCTAATGAGAGGCTGGTGACTCCTTGGTGTCTTGGTCAAGCTGTTTGCCAGTCTCAGCAAGTGAGCACCTTTGGCCTAACCTAACACAGGCCTTTAGCCCCTGCACGGCCTAAATAAATCACCTTGGACTCCTCTCATCTGCTCTGAAATGAATAGCTTCCTTGGTCAGGGAAATACTTTGTAAAATTCTTGGCAGCAGGAAATGAATAGAATAAATCCTGTAGGATTTATGGCTTTGAAAAGAAAACAATCATATCTTGGTCTGAGTTTACACAAAATGAAATTCTTAAATGCCCAGTCTCCTAGGGTCCCTTTGTTTGGAAGCTAGGGATGGTAACCCCACTTCAAGGGTCTTTGATGAGATATCAATGGAGAAAAAGGAGGTGCCGAGGGAAAGCAGAGAAGGATGGTGGTTCTTACTTGAGTGAAAGCCACTAACAATTAGCGTTTCTGGTCACTGGAACAGGGTAACTCCATAGGACAAGGAGGCGTGTGGAGGCTGACTCTGCTGGGGGCCCTGTACTACATTTTGTATGGGTAGAACATTAAATAAAGGCCTAGATGGCCCTTCCAAACCTTGGGTTCTAGTCCCATGACCCTTGGAGGGCAGCGGTATAAGCAGCATAGGTTTAGAACCAGGGTAATACAGCTCAGTCCTGGCTCTACTACTTAGAGGCTGTATGACCTTGGGTGAGCTCCTCCTGATGTGTAAAAGTGGCTGACTCTTCCTCTACCTCTGAGTTATGCTGGGCAACGATGGGGGCTGTACCCTGCGCCCTGCAGCCACAGGCGCTCAGAGAACATTAGTTCCCTCTCCCATTCTAAGGAAGCAGGCAGAACTCTAGGATCCCCTGATTCTAAGGCTTGTAAAATTTTTCAAAGTCTGATTCCAACAGAAATAGGGCAAAGCAAACATTGACATGGAAACCTCTTTTGTTGCCTCTCAAGAACACTAAGGCAATCTTCTCCCCAACCTTTGAGATAATCCCCATGTTGATTTTTGTTTTCAAACCTGCAATTTGGTGACCTTCTCTAGGCTTTTTTCTCCTTTTATCTTCAAGTGACTTAGGCTGGGCTGTTGCTTGAACCAAAAAAGAAAAACAAAACAAAACAAAAAAACCCAAGCTGAAGTCTGCACCCTTCCCTCCAGAAGATAAATCATGTTGGTTTTTGCAGTGAGTGAATTGGGGCAGGAGAGAGATTTCACTAGAATAAAATGTTCTGAGCTAAAGAGGTGACTTGAAGTAGACCTGCTTTGTTTGCAGAAGATCCCAGACCCCCTGATTCCCCAACTCCATCTTGGGGCTGCAGCTCACCTCCAGGCTCTCAGCGTGGCCTGGGCTGAGCCCCTGAAGCCCTGGAGCATAAGTGGCTCTGGGTGAATGGGCCCCGACCACTGGCAGCTTGCCCTCTGTCTTCCTGCCTCCCTTGGGAAGAGAGTTGTAAATGGATACAGGAAAAAAATAGCTTTTCAAAAGAAAGATAGCTTTTAGCAGGATTGTCTATGATGTCGCAGCTAAGGAGAGAGAAGGCCACTTCCACTGACTCAGCACTTTCCAGTCAGGGTAGCATTCACTCTACGTGGTACAGGAGGCGGTTTTAGGTAGGACACGGACATGACATTAAATCACACTGAGTCACTTAGAGAGGAAGTTATTTCCTCTCCAATTCTCTTTAAATTCTGCTCATTATAAAAAAGAAAGCCTCAATTGGAACTAGTATGTCTTTTACACTAGTCTACCACTTCTTAATCATCCTTTTTAACAAAAAGCAGGCCTTGGCTAGGCCCTTTCAGCAGGCCACGGTATCTGCTAGAATGTAATTACTTTTCTTATTTTTGTTATATTTACGTTCACATCATCTCCTTTTTAAAGCAAGTGATAATGACTTTCCCATTTGTTATAGTGTTATTAAGATTCTGTTAAATATCTGTGTGTGTGTGTGTGTGTGTCTTAAAGTGGGCTATTTTAAAAAATATTAAATAAATAATATAGCTAGTTCACAGATATGGCGACAATCATAAAGATAGAATACAAAAGACTAAAACTGAAGAGACACTGGATTAATTGGAAAAAATATGTGGTGTGAAACATTTTTCTTACTTTCTCAATATATCCTGTTGCCTTGTTTTTCCAACTGAAATAAAAACTAGGGCTCATTACTTCCTTTTTCCTTTCTTTTCCCAAAGCTTCCTTAGCAGTAGAGAAATTCACGGCTGGCAAGAAGTACGACCATATCATTTTTCTTTCGCTTAGATTCTAGGTGAATATGTTGAGCTACGTAAATGCTCGTTATACGTATTTATTCATTCATCCGTTCAGTAAACATTTGCGGGCATCCACTCCATTCCGGGCCTGTGCCAGGTGCCATGATACAACAACGAACAGGAAAGATGAGGCCACTGCCTTCCTCGGGCTTATAGGATAGCTGGAGATACAGAGGGCTACACAGGTAACTACAATGTAGTGCCACAAGGAGTCAGGTGGGGCAAACGCATGACAAAGGGAGCACAAATGGAGGCCAGGAAAGCTTGCCATGCACGAGAAGCAGTATGCCTACTGGGCCTACCAACTCTCACGTAGCCGAACATGGAGGGTGATGACTCCAGCATCAGCCTCCTCCTGCTAGGAGATCTTGAGCAAGTAACCTCAACCCTCAGCCAGCCTCAGTACCTCAGACTATTAGGTAGGCATAACAACTTGATCTTCCTCTTTGTATTATTGAGAGCATCAAACAAAACGATGAGTGTAAAATGCTTTAGCGCAGTACCCAACACATAGTAAATGCTCGATAAATGTCAAATAATTTCTTTTAGCGTCTTTCATCCAACTACTATTTCTTACACTTACACACACACACACACACACACAAATTTCATGCAAATATCCCTACCTGAGTGACTTGGCAAGGAGAAGTTAAGTATATTCTTACAGAGCACAGCATATCTAAGACAATATTGAACAGAAATACTTTCTGGTTTCTGATCTAATAGTATTCGTTAAGTAAAATTTGGTCTAGAGGAGGAATCCTGGGTTGGGACACAATTGACTGGGATACAGTTGGGATGCAGTGGTCAAAATTAAGAAGTTCAAAAGGAAAAAGAGGAGAGGAGTACTTCCTAATTACCACTGAGAAAAAATACAACTTGCATATAGCAAAATAATGAATATTAGAAAAACGAGAGAATAATCTCTACTTAGCTGAAAAATAAACTTCCAGATTCCATCAGAAAATACAAGAAACTGGAGTCAGTATTTATGAGTGCATATTGTCTTTCACAAAAGTTAGAACTACTGAGAGAAACAGATATCTCTCTCATTTTTATAACTCTTTCACATTTATAAAGTGGATTCACATGCATCCAATCTCATAACTGCCCTATGAGTTAGGTAATATTAGCTCCGCTTTATAAATGGAAAAACTGAAGCCTGGAGAGAGGACTTGATTTGCCCAAGGTCACCTGGGGATAAAGTGGGAGTGCCAGGGTCGCCCCCAGGCCTCCTGACTACAAGCCTGGTAATCCTCTAGAACAGGGGTCAGCAAACTTTTTCTGCAAAGGCCACAGAGTAAACACTTTGGGCTTGTGGACTGTGCCATCTCTGTCACAACTGCTCAACCCTGCCGACGAGGCATGAAAGCAGCCATAGATGATACATAAACCAAAAGGGGTGACTATATTTACAAGAGAAATGAAATTTGAAATTCATGTCATTTTTCACATGTCAAAATATTACTCTTTTGATTTTATACAACCTTTTAAAAAATCTAAGAACTATTTCTAGCTTGCGGGCCATACAAAAACAGGCAGTGGGCCAGATTTAGTCTGTGAATGAAAATTTGCCAGTCCCTGTTCTAGAATATCTCGGAGACGAATGAGGCATAGCTCCTGCCCTCAGAGACTTGCGAGAAAAGGCGGCATAACCAAGTCCACTCCTAGAGAATTCATTTCGGTTTTATTTCAATCACTGCATTCCAACTTCCATGTACTTGTCATATCTGTGGGAAACTTCTATTATTTAATCCTTTTTTTCAAAGTCAACTCACTTGTTGACTTAAATAAGTGTCTTTTTTAATGTTATGATACTTTTATAAATGAAAAACCCATGTTACTTGCAAAAACTAGAAGATGAACATAAATTAAAAAAATAATAATTAAATGATTGCTATTAAACTCTAGCTAACCTACAACCACTCACCAAAGACTCTGGGCCTAAGGCTTGCTCTTCCTTCTGTCTTTATTTGAATAAAAGAAACTGGCAAGTGGCAAAAAAAAAAAGTGTCAAAGTCATAGTGCACCAAGATGAGGCCTTCTCCGTGACGCAGTCATAAATACCGAAGAGGAAACAACTTTCTCACCATGTGCTTCAATTCCATGTCTTTTCCAATGTGAAACCATCTTCCAGGCCTCCAGGCTCATGAAGCTCACATTCTGGGAACTTCACGAGCAAAGTACCATATGTTTGTACGAGCAGGAGAGAAACATCTGGAC
>NW_006431919.1:3123111-3135743 GCF_000325575.1 Pteropus alecto | reverse complement strand
TGGATAATGTCTAGGATTTCATTAGACATAAAATTTAGAAACAGCATTCCAGGCCAACTAAATAAAAGAGTAAATAGAGATGAGACTAAAAAGAGATGTGGCTTCTAAATTGTGAGTGGTCTGAAATATCTTGCCACGGGTTTTAGATACAACCCTTCTTGTTTACTCAAATGTTCACCATATCAGTGGATGGTCAAGGTTACAGTTCTATGCTCCTCTACGTAAGGGAGATAGGAAGATGTGGACAAGGGTCTCTAGAGAAGGCCCGTGGGGATAAAGAGAATCATTAGGACTGGTGGCTCTTGACTTTTGTACCACTGAGGACCCACTTGAATTCCTAGCTTCAAAATATTTCAAATGCTAAACAGTATAATTTAAGTCTTGATGACTGTCCTTCTGTTTCTTAACCAGTGACATTCAGTCTCCTCAGTCATCATGAGAGATATTGACCACAGCGAGTTGCTCTAATCCCAGCCACAGTTAAACAAGAGCTCTGACAAGAGAAAATTAGGGTGACTATAGTGAGGAACTTTGGTTTCCAAATCAAGAGCTCTCGGTACTGGACCCTACTACCCTGCTCTGACCCCATCTACAGAATAAATATTTAGGGCCAGTTTGCCAGAGCCACTGACTATATTACACCACACAGAACTGGCATGAGAATAAAAAAAGGGAATGGAGCAGCCTCGAAAGTAATTTTTAAAAAGAAAAAATAAAGCATCATATGTTCAATTGCTTGCTCTCACCATCTTTTTGAAACCCATACATAAACACGGGAACTGTTCTTCCTTTATAGACTGCAATGTAATCACAGAGAAGCAAATGCAGTTTGCGGGAGCTGCCTCCCACCTGCAGTGCTCCCAGAGTGTTCGATAACTTGATAACCTCACAATTGGTCGGTGGAATAACAGTGTAAGGCAATGTGGCTGCACTGCAGCTGCAGAAAATGCCTAGCGGGGCCTCTCCAAGGAGCTCCACGGAAGCAGCAGAACGGGCCCCTGGCAGAATCATCAGAGAAACAAGGCCCATCTTTGTACCTCCTTAGTGATAGTCACCCCAGTGAACAGAGGGCTTTGAGGCTTTGAGAGAGCTCACCTGATCTCATTCCATGCTCACAATCTCCTGAGAAAGAAGTAGAACAAGACAGTTGAGAACTAGTGTCTGATGTGAGAAGACCCCAAAACTCCCACTACCTAGAATGACCTATCCTGATCTTGCCCACCTACCTGAAAGTTAGAGCTTCTTCTTTTGGCATGGAAGGTTGTCTCATTAAAAAAAAGAAAGAAAAAAAAAAAAAAAGCTACAAATTCATCATGGCTCTTCCATGTTCTAGCAAACACTTTGAGTATGCCAGCACTCACATACCCAAGTCTGTGTTAATCTCTAACTCAGCTTTGCCCACCCTCCTCAAACTGCTCGTCAGTACTTCCCGCAGTTTGGCCTTCACTTTTCTCTCCAGCTTTATTCCCCACTGCTCGCCTCCATACCCTCTGCTGCGACCCACAGGCCAAGCATACTCTCTAGAATGCCCTCCTCTACCATTGACCCATCTCCAAAGTTTGAAGTCCACCTTCTCCTGGAGGCAAGAGTCCCTCTGGAGTGTGCCCAGGGCCCCCACACCACCCTCTGCATGGCCCTCATCCATCCCTCCCCACGTTATAGGAGTCTATTTCTCTGGACAATGAATTCCTGAAGGACAGGAATTATGCCATCTTCCCCACTGCATTCCTGGCACTAGATCCAGTACTTTCCCCAGTGGAGATCTTCAAGAATGGTGCCTGAATGAATAACTCACTCACTGCATAAACAAGTGAACAGAGGCCTGGGTGTCAGACATAACTGGCTTGAAACCTTAACTTTACTAGTTTGTAGTCTTTAAAGCAGCCCACGTGACCATGAGTGACTCAGACTCTCCAAGTCTCAACTTCATCATCTATAACATCTGTAAGAGAGCCAGAATACCATCCGCAGGGGTTGTTGGGAGGATTAAATACCATCATGCGTGCTCGACTCAGCACATGCCTCGAGCAAAAATAGCATTCAACAAATGGTACATAGTTGTACACCTAGAACCCCAACTTTATGCTGGGTGGCTAGTGAGGCACTGGGGATTCTGCAGTCATTAAAATATAGTCCCTGCTTTGTATTTTAATTACTCTTTTTATGTAAGTCTTATCTACCTAATTAATGGTGCTACCAATTATTCGGCACTTACTATAATAATAAAAGAGTGCATGCTTTGTGCTAAACAGTTTATATTACCTCCTATAATCATCACAATAACCCTATAAATTAGGCACATTTGGTAGATTAGGAAACAAGGCTGAAAAGCAACTCAACTTGCCCAAAGTCACATGGCTAACAAGGGCCAAACACTCGAACACACTTATCCACCTCCAAAGACTGATCTCTTAATCTCAATATCAAGCTCTCTTCCTGTCTCTAAGAACGTGTCATTGACCTATTCCCATCCTCACGCTGACCACTGTTACACAAGGGTAACACTTTAGGTTGCCGCAATCATCTATAAAACACAATTGTTTATGAGCACTGAGGTCCCTGAGGGGTAGGACGGGTACCAGTTACGGGGGTTAGGGAGAGAGCTAAGGATGCAGAAGGAAGAGTAAAGCAGAATAACTGGTTTTCAGGTAAACGTTTCCCTTGGCAATGCCCTGGCATACAAGGTGCTGATCAAATGAACGACTAACACAGGGAGACCCAAGGAAGCAGCAGACTGGAGACTCTGGGCAGTCAAAAGAAACTTAACAACTCAAGGAGCTGGGAAGGTGGGCAGGACAAAAAAAATGAAACAGAGGAGGACCAAAGCTGAACCTCACATAAGTGAGAACGGCTGGTTTGAGCCCATCTTGCTCACTGGTCAACTTATTTGCTGATAGGCAAACCTCCCTACTGCAGGTCTGTCGTTCCTAAAACAGGGTGCCGAAAGCCTGCCCTGCTGAGCTGGATGGATCACTGAGAAACTCCAAGAAGATTCCTTAAAGTGCTTTGAAAAAAATTATAGGAGATATATCTTAAGAATGATTTTTAAATTTATTTCTTATAAGGCTACAACTGCGTTGTGATAAAGTACATCACCCAGTTGTTCAAGAAGTAGGGCTTGCAGCCTAGCTTTGCCTCCTTGGGCAATCCTTCTTGACCTCCTGGAGTCTATTTGTCCTACCTGTAAATCAAGGATATGAACAGACCTCTCAGAGTTGGCCTTAGTGCTCAATGTAAAGATGTATTAGCTCATTGTACACATATGTTATTGTGTCTGAGATTTCTACAACTGTGTACTGTTAATTTGTTATAGCTATTATGTAAATAATAAATCCTCTCCTATAACGTCCTAACAGAAGATAGCACGATTCACCATAAATGCTCAAGTTTTGGAGTCAGACCGATCTGACCTTTATCCATTACTAGCTGAGTGGGGTGACTGTGCCTCTGTGTTTACCTCTAAAGCAGAAGTGATAATACTTCCTAATTCCTCTTCTTTAAAATGGAGATGATGTTAAGTAGATAAAAAATATTTATTAATTACCTAATATATATAATATTTTCTTATCAAGGAGCTTATATAAAAGAAGAATTTACAAAAAAGAGAGTTTTTGAGTCAATTTTGTTCCACCCTTATTAAATCTCAAACTTTGCGGAATAGAGAATTACTCTGGGAGCAACTGTGCTGTCAACCAAGGGGCGGGCTGGGGACTAGTGATCTCCTCTCACCATTCTCTAAGTGACCGAAGAACAAGAACGAATTTTTCTATTCATGGGGCATGTGTTTTGCTGATGCATTAATAACCCAGGCACTGGAAATTCAGGTCAGGGATTTGGGGGGAAACTGAAGAAATTGCTGTCAGCCTTTTAGGAACCCAATGTTAGACTCTAAGCTTTTAAAACAAAAAGGACCCCTTGCTTCTGAAATTCAGGAGAAAACTACCTTTAATGAGTGCCAGCAGCCAGGATCCCAGAAGAGACCAGAGAAACGATGCTGTGTTTCTATCTTGCATTGTTTGCTTTGGAAAGAGAACAGGATCCTCAAAGGCTCAGATCTCCAGTCGCATAGTCAGCTGTCAACTGACTGCTCAGAGCCACAAGCTCTGATGTCTCTGGGGAACCTGCCCTGACCTTTTCTGCCTGAGTCCTGAGATCCTACCAGGAGTGAAGGACTGAGACAGCTCCCGGGAAGTGCAGGTCACAGCCGCAAACTAGGGGTCACAATGGAAGAGGGGAAGTAGTGGTAATAACAACAATAATAAAAATTGGGCCTTTCCTATGGCCATGGCACCCTGAACAAGAAGCCCGATCCCATCTGATCTCGGAAGCTAAGCAGGGTCGGGCCTGGTTAGTACTTGGATGGGAGACCACCTAGGAAGACTAGGTGCTATAGGCGTAAAAAAAAAAAGGGCACTTTCTCTGCATTAGGCTACATGCTATGTGCTCTTTGTGCCTGACTACACGCTAGTGATGCAGGTACTGTCATCATTACCATTTTAAAAGTAAGGAAACTAAGGTTCAGAGATGTCAAGTAACTTTGCCAAGAGCATGCATTAGTAAGTAGGGGAGCCAGAATTTGAACCCTGGAGCCCACATTCTTAAAACATTGTGACCACTGCCTACGTGTCTATCAAATGTGTGAGGATTTATCTTTTGAGTATAAGGTTTACTCCCCAAAACATTCCAAAGCCAACTATACAAAGATCTCTTGAATACTAACTACTACTATGTGTGGGAAAGGAGCCTAGAAGCCTAATCCCTACTAAGACTCGTGAATCTCCTATGTGCTACCCTTGTCAAGTGATCACCAGTATTAAGTACCTGCTTTCATACCTTCAATAACACAGACCTTAATTATCTTTTAAAAGCTTTGGCTATAGAAAATCCTATACTGAGCTAAAATATGTCTCCCTAAAATGTCTAGCCATTGTTTGTTTCTGCTCTTTGGGATGGCACAAATTTTAACCCTTACTCCACCTAACAGTCCTCTTTGGAACTTTGGAAACAATAGTTATGACTACTTCAGATGCTACTCCTACCTCCCCCGATCCCTCCCCACTCCCACATGTAGAAAAAAAATTTAAGGCATTTATTTACTGTCCACACTCTCAATAAACACTGTCTGAATACCTACCGCAGATCAAACATGTTGCTATCTATGTGCTGAGGGGACTAGGAAGCTTAAATTCTAAAGAAGATGATAAAAATACACACAAATGATTCTATTACAAGGAATAAAATTACAAAACTATAAGAATACCTGAAAGAGTGCTGTACAGGTTCAGAGGAGATATCTTCTCCAGCTGCGTCACATGTGATGAAAATGTAGAGATGTGTTCTGAAGAAGAAATATTACTGACCATCTGCTGTCACAAAGAACTGGGCAGTCGGAGGGTCATGGGTACTGTAACAACAGAGTACTGAACTTGGAATGGATCTGGGACACTGTAGCTGTCCTCTCCCTGCACCTGATCGTCCTCATCTGTAAACCAGTAATACCTGTCCTGACAATCCCCAAGTTTCCATATAGACCAGGTGCAGGGGTATTGAAATAAGATGATAACTAGAGAAAAATGTCCTGGGTGTGCAAGGAATTGTTAAACACTATTTTCCTATTTGAAGATGATTCTGACACTTTGGTGAGAGCTGGAGGAATCAGAAGACACATGCTTTGGTGAGAACCTACTGAGGGTCTTCTATTCCAGCCCAAGCAGAAGGAGAAGAAAGAAAACTGAATGCTAGAGCGAAGCGACATGGCCTAAACGTGAGCCAAGTCAACCAAAGAACAGCCTCAGTTCCTCGGCACCATCTCATTACAAAATAATCCTCTAAGACACGATCAAAGAAAGGATCAACAGCTCAAACATATTACCAGCCACCTAAGCCTTTAGAGGAGAAGGCCCACTGAGAGATTAAGACACTTAGGACATGTCTGAGAGGTTTTCCTGCAGTTAGAGCTTCACTAATTGATATCCAAGCCTCAGCAACCACTCCATCTGGCTCATTATTACCACCACCTGAGAAAGGAGAGCCCGCCCTCACGAAGAGTCATGGGCCCAAGGCACACAGCTGAGGGAAGTGCTCGCTGAGATTTGCTGCAAAGTCACACGCGATACCCTTTTGCCTCTAATCAACCTACACAGATACACTCTTGGTTACGTACAAGTTCCATGTCCACAAAGTCAATCAACCATCAAGAGGCATTTATGGGGCACTATATGAATCAGGACTCTTACAAGTGTAAACGGAAGAGAGGTCCAACTAAAACTGGCTTAAGGACAGAGTAAACTAGTTGGTCCATTTAACTAAAAAGCTTGGAGAAGATCATGGTTTGAGGCTAGCTGGATGCAGGTGCTCAAACAGTATCATTGGGAATCGGGCTCTCTCCAGCTCTTCTTCTAATATTCTCAGTACTGGCTTCATCATTTCTGTTTCATTTTGGTGGGGGGAGAAGAGAGTGGGTTCTCCTATTTCCACCCTCAAAACACTAAGTCTAACAAACTGTGATTGGATGGATTTGAGTTATAATGCTTATTCCTGAGCAACTCCCTATTCAGGAGCTGGGGTGTATTGATAAAGCAGCCCTCGGTCAGGCCCTCCCACCTTTGGATCTTGGGCTAAGCTCACCCAGACCACCTGGTCTGACAGTGGTTGAGGTGAGGAGTGCTCCTCGAGGAAAATCCAGGTACTGTTACCAGGAGAATGATGAATGCATGCTGATTGGGCAAAAACAGCATATGTCTTACTCTCAAAACTCTTCTGGTAAAAATCCAAAAAGGAAGCCCACAAAAGGCCATCTTTTTGTCATCAAAGGAACTATTCTTTCCTCAAGAGGAAGTTGCCACATGAAAAATTAATAGAAAACCGAATTGATGGTAACAAATAATCTAAAGTGTACACTACACATTATAAATCTAAAACATGATGTTAGGCTTAGGGCTAAATCCCAGCACCAGTTACCTTCTAGATGTAAAGGGAATTCAATGCAAAGATTTAATATTTTAAAGATTGCTCTGGTTTCTGTGTAATGGACTATGGGTAGGGTATAAAAGTAGATGAGCCAGAGAAGAAAAAATGATTGACGAAAGAAAAGAAGTAGAAAAGTAACAGGTGATCCCTGAGGCAAACATAAGGTGAGACAGAGAGAATGGGCCAAAAGTGAGTTAGTTAAGGGAAGCCATGAGCACATTACAGAGTATTGGCGGGAACCCCTCAGTGGCTCCCTATTGCCTCCTGACTATAACGGAGTAATTGGTATCTGACAAACCCTCCTATTGAGAACTATAGAGACTGGATCAAAAATAAAATTAGGTATTGAAAGGCAATGGGGAGAAATCAAGGCAGCCATGACTTGAAGGCCAGAAGAAAGGAAAACATATTGAAGTGGGTCCTGAATCGATGCTTTCTCCACTCAGGGCATTTCTGGATTGTTGTTGCAGAACGAAAAGTCGAGACCTAGAGCTTAGAGCAGTTTCACTGGGTGAGAAGAAAAAATAAAAAAGTTACAGGCAGCCAGAAATGGAGGAGCCAATATCCTAGAGGAAAAGGAACCACAGAGAAGTGAGCCCAACATTCTCCTTGTAATTTCTCATCAATGCATTTGCCAAATTCTCAGATGCACATGTATGTGTGAGAGTCTAGGAAGCCAAGCAAACGTTGATAACCTCTTCTAGGAAGTAGAATTAATTTTCCTCTCCTTGAGTGAGAGCTGTACTTACTCACCTCCAAAGAACAGAGTATGGGGATGAGAAAATAGTGACTCTACAGTGGAGAAATCTGCCAGATACTATCGTAACCAAATGATGAAGTTGAACATCGACAGTGATCAATCACAGTGATATCATGAACCTGCTGTTATCATGTGACAAGAAGGGCACTTCTCTGCTGTGATAGTCTGCCCAAAACTCGTAACCTCCATCCAACCATGAGAAAAAAATAATAGAAACTCAAACTGAGTGACATTGTACAAAATATCTGACCAGCACTCTTCAAAATTGCTAAGGTCACGAAAAACAAGTAAAGACGAAATCTGTCAAAATTCAGAGACTAAAAAGACATGATGCCTAAGTGTAATGTGGTAACCTGGATTGGAAACTGGAACTGTAAAAGGACAATAAGGAAAAAAAATCCAAGTAGAGTCTATAGTTTAGTTAAAACTAAAGTATAAATATTGCTTCCTAAGTTTTGACAAATGGACGATGTTATGTAAGATGTTAACATTGGGGGAAACCAGGTGAAGGGTATATGGGAACTTTTCTGCATGTCTAAAAATAAAACAGAATCAATGATAATAACGGTGGGGATACTTTAGGGAGAAAGGTCAGGGAAGGTTTCATCACAAAATAAAATAAAAAGAGTCTTTTTGAAAAAGCAGCTGCTAAGAGGTGAAAAATCTGAGCCATGATTTTAGCAGTCCCATAGAGGTAGGAAAACAAAAGTTGGAGTTCAGGGCCCACCAAAGATAAGGTACTGGCTCTTGGTTGAGACCCCAGTGGGTTATACCCTAGGAATAAAGTAAACCAGAAATAAATACCCCTTACAAAGCCTGAAACACAGCTTCGAGTCATCTCAATCCATGGCTGGATCAGGTAATCTGTCCGTACTCTGCCAGCTACAAGGAAATTTAATCATTTCTAGAAGATAACATGATTCAGAGCCCCTATAATTTTTGATATACAACTTAAAGTATTCACTGCAAAAATACCAGGCATGATAGTAAATAGGAATAAATGACCTAAATCCAATAAAATAAAATATCTGGCAATAGAAACATACCTATAGATAACCCAGGTCCTAGTATTATCAGACAGGAACTATAAAATAATTATGATTAATATGTTCTAGAAAATAGGTGAAAAGATAGAGAATTTCTCCTGAGAATCTGTTTTTTAAAAAGAAGCAAGTGAAAATAGTAGCCTGAAAATTAAAACAATTGAAATTAATTTGATGGATAAGTATAAAACCAGACAGATTAAACACAGAAGAAGAGAAGATTAGTCAAAAGAGTAGAAAAGATCCAGATTGGTGCAGAGAGAGAGAGAAAAAAAAGAATAGGAAATGCAGAAACGAGCATAAGCGACATATAGAACATAACGAAAAGGTCTCACATTTGTGAAACTGGGATTCTAGGTGGAGAAGAGAGAGTGAGGAAGCAATAATTAAAGAAATATTGACTATTGATGAAATACATCAAGACGCAAATTCAAAAAGCTCTATGAGCCCGAAGCAGAGTATTTACAAAGAAAACCAAACCTGGGCAGCACTGCGGACTGGAGCAGGATGAGAGCGCAGAGGATGGGAGGTTCAGTCCTAGTATGACCAGGACAATGCAGAGGGCAGGGCGTGCAAGGGGCCCTGGGCACCCGTCTGCTTCAGGAGGGCTGTGTGCTTCAGAAAGGAAAAGCCCCTCCACAGTGTCCCAAGGAACAAAACACCAAAGTTTTTGCAATATCCACTTTTTAAATGGAAAATATCAATGTTGGATGCCAGACCAAAGTTCAGAGGAAGAAAAGGATATTGACACCATTGTGTTGAAACCAAGATGAAAACAGCAAAGGATTTTCTCTGGTCTTTAAAACGGAGAAGCCATCTCTGTTACATCTGTGTGGTCGGTCTGGAGAAAATGAATGAGTTCTGTTCATGAATATATATAAAGTAAACGATTCTCTTGCTCTAAGTTATTTTTGAAAGAAAAACTTAATTTTACAATTTTGAGCTGAGAGCATAATAAATGTGTTTTGAGAATTGTCCTAAAGCACAAAAGAGGAAAGATTATCATTTTCAAACTTGACTCTTCAACCAAATGACACAAATTATACATCTTTTGTGAAGATAATATGAGATTGATATAATCAATGGCATGCAGCCTGGTGAGAAATTGTCTATTGAGAAAGTTTAGGATAAAATTTTCTTTTATTCAGTCTGTCCTATTTAGTTCTAAAGTAAATTGTGTTTCATTCCTGAGGAAAAAGAAAAAGAAAACCAAACCTAGGCATATCATATAAAATTGATGAAAACCAAAGACAGTAAAATATTAAAAACCAGCAAGAAAAAAGATGCGTTACCTTTAAAGTGTCAAAAATAAGACTTATGGCTGACTTTTCAAAGATATGATGTAAGGCAGAAAAGAATAGAATGAAACCATTAAGTAGCACACTTCCAAATACCTCTAAGGATCTCATATTTTAACTAGAAAATATTTTAAACTAAATAATATTGAAAATATAACAACTTATGGGATGTCTATACAGTAAAGCTTAGAAGTGTGTGTGTGTATGGTTAAAAATCAATTATCTAAGCATCGTTTCAAGAAAAGAGAAAAAGACAAGCAAATTAACAGCCCCCAAAAATGTATAAGTTGAGAGAAAAAAATAAATAGAAAACAAATTTATAACATAAAAATAAATTAATACTCATTATTTGAAGTGACCAGTAAAATGGCTAATCCCCCAGAAAGAATAATCAAGAAAAAAAGAAAGCACGAATTACCAATGACAAACAAAAAGGCATCACTACAGATTCTATTGACTAACAAGAGGATTACAGCAATTTTATGCAGATTAATGTGAAAATTTATATTAAATGGACAAATGCCTAGAAAAATACAACTTACTAAAACCAACACAAAAAAGAATATACAATCTTTATAGTCCTATATCTATTAAATAAATTGAATCTATAAATAAAAACCTTCCACTAAGAAATCTTCAGGCCCAGATGGCCTCACCAATGAACACTTCCAAACATTTAAAAAAGAAATAATGCCAATGTTATAAAGATATTTCTAAAAAAAAAGAGATAATATTCACAACTTGTTGATAAAGCCATCACGATATTTATACCAAAACATGAAAAAGGCATTTTTAAAAAGGAAAGTTATAGGTCAATCCCTCTCCTAAACAAAGATGGTTTCATTTAGTCAAAAACAAGCAAAATAGAAATAATAGAAATTAGGATTGTAGGTGCTTTGACAGATAATGACTGGGAGGGAATATGATGCAGTGCTGGTAATGTCCTCCGCCGTGATATGGACAGCGCCCGTTTTGTAAATAACTTATCAAAATGTATGTACTTTATATATGTATATTTACATTTTAAGTAGTTTTTAAATATGCAGTACAGGAATCTCTTTTCATCACCTACTCCCTTCAAGCAACACTAATTATGTTGATCTTGTGTTCCCATTTGCTACAGTTCTTAACACAGAGAAGGGACTTAATAAATACTTGTCGAAAACCGAATGAACAAATCTTTTGTTAGACATGTAAAACCTCAGCCCAGTGTCAGACATGGGCCGGAGTTCAAAATATATGTACTTTTAGTACAAATGAATGAACCACTGAGTGAAAACTCGAAAAGAAAGAAAAAGAAAAAAACAGTGAATCCTCTGTCAGACCTTAATATCAAAAGTCCTTGTGAAGGCAAAGATGAGAGACCCAATAAGAGGAACTGACTGAATAAATGAAATAAGGGTTATGGGCAGACTGAGAGGAAAGTAGAGAAAAGGAGAGATTGTTTGAGGGGGAAAAGGGAGATGAAGCACAGGGACATAATGAAGTCACACGAATGTCGAGCTGATAGAGCCCAGAGGACCAGTATAGACTTAGACGCGAAAGAGAATGGGGGAGTCTCTGGGCAGAAAGCCAGGGTCTGATCAGCCTTGATGTGAACCTTTTCTTCCTCACTGATCCCACCTCCTCTTTTATTTCAGGTCTCTGAGTGAAGGGGCCAAGAGTTGGGGGCCAAGACTTGAGAGACAGGAGTCCTGAGTTCTAGATTCAGCGTTGTGGGAAGACCTTAAGCCAGTCATTCGACTTTCTTGGCCCCTGGGTGACTAATCAGTAAAATGAGAGGGAAAATCTCTCAGTATTTTATGCATCTACTTCTTATGACTAAAAATTCTCCTGGTACCACAGAGATTTCCCAAGGAGTTCTGAGGGCCCTCCTTTAAAGCACAAAGAACAGACTATTGCTTTGCAATTAAAAATAAATAAATAATAGGTAGCAAGTGCATCTCTCAGTTAGGTCAGGAAAGGCTGGCAATAAGCCTCTAGCTCCTTGGAAGAAAGACTTCTGTAGTCCTATTTTCAGACCTAGATCCATCATAATACTTCAGCACAATTAGGCAAGCTGTTCGGTTGCTCCAAATATCAATCTCTCTTTACGAGGTATCATCGAAGCCTGTCAAAGTACTGTTGAAGCACCCAGTACTCTCCGCTGTGAATATCATTATGGTCAGAGGCTAGACACTGTATTAATTACATTAGTCAGCTCAAGACAACATAAACTCACCTGATTAACATTATTCCTTCTTTTCCTCTCTTCAGGAATCTTTTTGCTCATCTTTCATTTATTCATTCATTCATCCTTGCAAGTATTTACTGAGTGCTTCCTATGTGCCAGGCCCCGTGCCAGGTGCTAGATATACAGATATATATATGTATATGTATATATGTATGCATGTATGTATACATATATATAATATATATACATATATACATATATATATACGTACACATGTCCTGAGCCTTCTTGGTAATCTAATGTAAATAGAATTTGAGAAAACTGGATCTGCTCTTCTAAAGAAGGAAAAGAAAAGTCTGTAGACAGATTGCAAAAAACAGTGAACACTA
>NW_006431919.1:3120177-3122932 GCF_000325575.1 Pteropus alecto | reverse complement strand
CCCATCTCTGCTTCTAGTCTAATGGATAAGTCACTTAACCTCTCTGGATATAATTTTTCTCTTCTGTAAATAACAGTGTTGAACAAAAACAGTCTGTAAGACTCTCACAAGTGTTTTTTCCAGTAGCTCCTAACTAATCACTTTCAATTTGCCCTTCCTCTCCTCACACATTTTATTCTAAACACAGCAGCCGGACTAATCTTGTTAAAATGTTAAGTCAGATCTTGTTACTCTTCTCGCAAACTTCCAATGGCGCTCACTCAAAATAAAACCGAAGCCCTCATGCCGCCCTGGCCGGAGGACGTGATCTAGCCCCCAACCGCTTTCCTAACCTGGCACTCCCCCTTCACTCACTCCACCCAGTCACACTGGTCTCCTTGCCTTTTATCGCAAACTCTAAGCACACTGCCTTCTTGGGGCCTTTGCATTTGCTTTTCCGCTGCCTGGAAAGCTCTTCCTTTCCTCCCTGAGGTTCACATGGCTCATTCCCTGCCCTCCTTTGGTCATGTGTTCGAAGTGTTCGAACATCCCCCTTTTCGGAAAGCATTCCCTGAGCTGACCACGCTCTATGTAATATAGCACGTTCACATCTCTCTCTGTCTCTTTACCCTACTTTTTCCCCCTGATTCTTATGATTGCCTAATACAGCATGATTTACTTGTTTATCATCTGCCTCCCTCCAATAGAAGATACACTCCGTTCGAATAGGGATCTTTACCTGTTTTCTTCCCCTGCTATATCTCTAGAATAGTGCCTGACACATAGTAAGTGCTCCATAAATGTTTGCTGAATTAATAAAAGAACGAATCTCTTCTACTAATAAGTCTCAGTGTGTGTCAAGATTTATTCATATTTATGAAGATTCAAACCTGACTACTGAGACCTAGAAGAGACCAGTCAAGTATTGGAATCAAGCTACCAATAGAAATGAACAATCAGTTGAATCCAACCTTATTCCACTGTTTTTTGTTTCATAGCATGGTAGTCACAATTAGATTAGACTCACATGTCATTTCTTTCATGCAGCTTGGCATTACTGTCCTTGTTCGACTTAGGCCCAGAGAGGTTTGGTCATTTATCCAATGCCATCCAGCCTTTTTGAGGCAGAGATGAAATGAGAATATAAATTCCTGACCTCCAAGCCTACATTTGTTTATTTTCAGTAGTGACCTACACAAGACAGGAAGATCTGGGTGTGCTATTTATAGACATAAGAAATATGTGAGATATAGGATAAAATTGCAGATTCACAACTTTCCCCACTGAACCTCTGAAGTGATTGCACGTTCCAGAGGTTCAAAGTACTGTTTATCTTACATATTGTCATATCCTCAATGCTTGGCACATGTTCATTTCATGTTTGCTGATTAAATAAAAGTAGCAGCCTTATAATAAACAGAAGCCTATTAGATAATAATTACTTTCAGGTAATAATTACTCTCATCTCCTACACAGGCCACAGCCTTGGAGGCATTCATACCCACAAAGAACAACACCACACATACACACAGAGCATCCCTTGAAGAAAAGAAAAAAGTAACTTCTACACACTGTATCCACACCTGCCTGCATAGGCACTTCCTAGCCAGGTGAAGAGAGCAAGGACAAAGTTGCCAACTCACAGTTTGTTTCAGTATCCCTGTGGCACAACAATAACACACATAAATGCATATTTGTATGCCTATGTGGACAGAGACCCACCTACAAACACAAATTAGAACTCATGTTTAAGAATTAGGCAGGATACAAATCACAAATCAATTTATATACACCAAAATATACATGCTTGTCTGGTCCAAGCATACTCACAAATGTACACACACAGGTACTCATTCGCAAAGATAATGTTTACCTCAAGGTATGAGTGTAAAAAGTAAATGAGATTATGTGAAGTACACAAAAGGTTAGTGATAGACAGATAGATAGATAGATAGACAGACAAACAGACATAATATAAATTTGTATCAGACTTATGTGAATACTCACCTTCAAAGCAAAACTTTATTTCCAGTCACTACTCAGAACCTCATGCAAATTCTAAAGAGCCCATTATTGTTCTGGTGTTCGGGAGCCAATAAAAGAGGGAGTTAATATAGGGTGTGCTGCAATCCTGGGGGCTGGGTAGGGCTGGTGAACAAAGCCTTCCAGATTTCTTTGCTGGGGAGAAGGCCTGGGCTTGGAGGGAGCTGACCTGTTAAGAACTATTCTAGGGAGAAACAACCTCCAAAAACTCTAAAGAAGGAGTTCCTAAAGCTACTGGGTAAAAGGGAGGGGTTGTCCCCTCTCAGTAGGTTGGGAGGGAGAGACCCCAGAGTCTCAGCCAGTTCAAATCAGCCAGAAAATTCCACAGAGGCTATTAATCCACTAAAGTCCAGTAGCTTGAAGAAAATCTGATTAACTCCACCTCCCCAGCTGGGCTCTAGAGTGAAATGTATAGCTGGTTTCTGAGACTCAATTAAGGTGGGAAAACAGAGAACCAGGAAGAAGAAAATAAGTGAGTGGATGTGCTAAGTACTAGATACCTGTGCGTACAGCTTGGTTCTACCGTTATTTTGCGGCAAGACACAGCACTCTGTGGCTCTGTTTCTCTAGCTTATTAAACATGGCTCTTTCCTAGCTTATTAAATGTAAACAAAACTGTCTCTGTCCAGTTGGAAGACAACATATCTTCCTTATCTCCCAAAAAGTCACCAGAAGTGAGGCTGGACTGCTCCCTCTTGACCCTGGAAACTGCTCAAGGAATTTCCCTGCACTT
>NW_006431919.1:3119729-3120152 GCF_000325575.1 Pteropus alecto | reverse complement strand
GTCTTCCTTTATCAACCTGACTTCTTTTTGAAACCTTTCCTATTTTTCTGGGGCCAAATATTATAACTTCAGAGCTCTAAAGAAACTCAGCGATCGGGTTCACTTCTTCCCTTTTAAGATGATAAACTGAGCCCAGAAGCACTTCTGTACTGGGGCCTGTGGTGTTTGTTTTATTCACATACAACTACATATTTTAAAAATCAAGGCAATATTTTGAGAGACCATGAGAGATTAACACCATAACCTCCTCTACAACACACAGAATGCAAAGGAGAGGGGAGATGCGGGTCTCCTCCAGCACTCTAAGCGTTAAACTCAATCCAGAGTCTAACACGCGATTGGCCAAACACCAGGAAAAGATCTAGTTTTTGCAGCCACGGGCCAATGAGCACGAGTGGGAGGGTTTGAAGATACTAAGGAGTT
>NW_006431919.1:3094598-3119606 GCF_000325575.1 Pteropus alecto | reverse complement strand
TTTTCTATCCCCCACACCGCCCGTTTGTTAAATTAATGCAGTAAGAAAGTCTGAAGATCTGAAGGGGTCCTGGCCAAAAGAAGATGGGAGAGCTCAGAAAACCGAGATGCATCTGAAGCTTTGGGCTCCTGAGCCCCGCGGGGTCGCCATGGACCCTGGCAGCTCCTGAAACTTGCCTTGAGCCCTCTCACGTCTGCATTCCCAAGCAATGGGACACCTTTCCTGCAGCGATCATAACTTATTCGGCGGGGACCAGAGAACAGGAATCGCAAGGCGACAGCAGACCGGCACGCAAGCAGGGGAATGAGATTCTGGGACTCGGTCGCGATACACCAGCCTGGCACATTCTCCGGGATTTAATTGAAGGCAACACCGTCGATTGCTTCCCCTCGCCCCTAACCCCTCAGGCCAGCCCAGGGGTGTTAAGCCCTGCTCTCTCTATCCAAGATGCTCGCCCATTCTATCGGTCTGAAGCCAGTGCTCTGATCTCCACGGAAGATTTTTTTCCTTGCATGGAGCTGGCCGTTTAAAAAGAAAAACAGGGGTAAAAAAGAAAACATACCCACCCCGAAACGTGCCTCCCCAGCGCCGCAGGAAGCCAACAGACACGTTGGAGTTTTAACAAACAGCAATACTCTTCGCGCTCTTGAAAAGCAGGGCTGGGCGCTCTCCGCGGTGCTGAAACGCTTCGCCGCGGCGGCGGCGGCGGCTGCTGTCCGTCGTACCTCCAGCCCCATCGCTCCAGTTTCCCGTGGGGCTTTCCCTCCGCGCCCGTTTCCCACCTCCTCTCAGCATCTGGATTATCTTTTCCATAGCGCTCGCTGGTTTGTAAGTGCCAATTTTAAACATTTTTTGCCCCCATAACTCGTGGACTACAAAGCACAAGGACCTGAAAAATGTACAGCTTCAATACTCTTCGACTCTACCTTTGGGAGACCATTGTATTCTTCAGGTATGCAATTTTCTACTAACCACATCACTCTGATGAAAATGGGGAAAAGGACCACGGAGACTGACTCTGTGATCCCCTCATTTGGGGGGGAGGGGGTGCTGTATACCGCTGCAATCGGGTCCTTCCATCCCCCGCTCCCCCCACCAACCCCGCCCGCAGGGTGTCTGGCTTGTGCGTGGAGGTCTGAGACAGTGGTTGCTCTGGCAGCTGTTTGCCTGTTTCTTGTGATTTGTTTGTCCTTCCGCCTGCTACACCCCCACCCCATCACTGGGCCCCAGCGCCCCTGCATATTGGCTCTCACTCAGCTGAGGACTTTAAGAGGAAGCTTTAGGAGTTACTCAGTTTAATTAGGACTGCATTCTCTCTAACCGCAGTGCCGAAAAGCTCAGCTCTCCGTCTGGGAGCCAAGTGACAACTAGCGGTGACGGGGAAGGTTGCACTCGAACTCGCTGGACACAGAACATTTTATCTTCTCTCCCTTTTTGTTGTTGTTGTTGGGTTTTTTTTGTTTTTTGTTTTTTTGTTTTTCGTTTTTTTTTTCGCTGGGTGTTGGGGTGTTGCTAAGGCTTAGTGCTTGGAAACGATAGTGTTATGACCTCGGGTTGTAAAGCTCTGAACTTGGGTGCAAGGTGGATCTATTTAGAAACAGATTTCGGAAAACATTTCCCTTTTGAAACTTTGGCTCTCTCCTCTCCCCCAATCACCTTCCCAAACTCTACGTTGTTATCTGAAAATCCCGGACTGATGGGCAATTCCTGTTTGTTCTGTTTCTTACGTCTATCCCTGACTCAGTGGCTGAGTTCCCTCACCAGTTGTCTCCCAGGTTAAAATTTTCTGCCTATAGGTTGAGCATTCTTACGTTAGTACAAGTGAAAAGTGAAAAATTGCCCCTTTAGGAAGCATTGAAATAGACAGTCCTTTGGTAAGTGGGTGAATCATGCCATCTTCAGAGATGGTTATGATAAATTCCATTTATGTGAATTGAAAAAATATATTCTTCTTCCATGACCTGCAGGGATCATTAATCTTCCTCATTTTAGATGCCTGCTTCTCATGTTTTACCATGGCATTGGATTAGCAGCAATTTGAAAAACCTACTCTAGGTTGTTTTTAAAAATAAGTAACAACCGAATATCATTCTCTATCATAAACCAGCAAATAATTCTTGTTTTTGTTTAGTTTTGTTTTGTTTCCATTATAGAGAACTCTGCATATGGATTGTTGGTTTGACTAATACACTGGTTGCTTTATTAAATGAATGACACTTCTCCCTAGATTGTAAGCGTCTATATGTGAGCCATTCTTCATGTCTTTCTCCTGAAGAAAAGACCCCTCTGCTCTGAGATATCCAGTGCTAAAGCTTCTAATCCCCAGTTCAAATAATTCTTTGATAGGCCACAGTCCTGCCCACAGCTCAGAATGCAAATAGTCACGGAGTCAGATAGAATTTAAAAAGTACAATAATCAAGGGCCTTATGAAATTTAGTGAAATGTAGCTATTTTGTGGGGGAAAGGGCAGGAAGTATCTTCTTAACAATATCAAATCCTTTCTTCCCTAAATACATAGTAGAACTGTAAAATGCTGTGGAGGTAGGGTACTTGGTAACATTTGTATGCAAATCAATTCTCTATGTGGCTTGCAGAGACAGAACTGAACCAGAGAGATTAAAGAGCAAATTAATAAGACCAAGCACATCACTCCTCCCAACTCCTTTTTCCTTGATGAAAAGTACATAATGCTTGATTTTCTTCTCCCAGACATTGTCTTTGACAAAAAGGAGACACAGTCTAAAAGGTTTGCATTGTAATCATTTTGATAAGGTTATAAATCCACCGCGTTAATACTTTAAGTAAACTGGTGGTGACCTAGCAGGAAGCATCGCTACATCTCCTTCCCCTATGTGTGTCAAGGCATATACATGCGCTACAATGGGTCTGGGATATAATTCCATGTGTTTATAAGGAAAGAAGAATCATGACTATGGAGGGCAGAAAAGGGATTGGTACCATTGCACTTTCATAATGTAGGAATAGCCACATTATTTGAGGAGTAAATGTTGTTTCAGAAATGTCCTGAAAAAACAGGATTGAACTCGGGAAATAACTCAAATTTTTTCAGAGAGGCAAAGAAAGAAAAGTTTCGAGGAAAGTATTTTCTTTTTCTAATTTAGCTAGTGGTTTTTTTCATTTCTAACTCTCTCATTTTCTAAATTTTAGGTGAAAATAGAAGCATTAATATCTGGGGGGCTCAATAGAATATATGCGGGGGTAAATGGGGACTGGCAGCTTCCCAGGAGGTTCCATGTGAATAATCCCTTTTCACCCAAGGGACAGGCACCATGTTGGAATGAGCCAAACCAATCATCTCAGGCACCCAGGTACTCCTTAGACTAGACGATACCAGCTGCTCACCTTGTTGGGGAAATCTGGGGGCTAGAAAAGCAAAGGCTCTGTAAACAGAAGTGCTGCTGCATCAGCATGTAGTAACCAGCAAAATGGCAATAATGACAGCAAAACAAACGAAACAACAGAGGGTGTGAGGAGGAAATCCCATACAGTGGCAACACGGGGAACGATCGAGGCCTTGGAAGGAGCTGACGGGGAGAGAGACTAGGGTATCGGGAGACAAACAGCATTGCAGTGCTCATCAACTGTGTCCACATAAGTAAAATAAAGTGATTTGGCTGAAATTCCTGCTCTGATATTTTAAAAGCCTGTGGATTTAAAATTCTATGAGTGATATTCTAGGACTCAATAACCCAAATTTGCCTCTTTATTTTCAATTGGAGATGGAGCTTTATGTCCAGACTGATTAAAAATAATAGTGGAAGGTATGTTTTTATGGTAGAAACACATTCTTTTCAAGCCAAAGGGAACGTGCTTTGATTCCCAGAGCTCTTACAGTGGCCTATGGCTTGGGAAGGGACCAGGGAAACCCCAAATCATTCTCGCCTTCTCTGTAACTCAAATAGACCCATGGAAAATAACCATGCTTCTCAGTCTCAGCACTATTTTGAACTGGATAATTCTTTGTTATGAGGGCTGTCTTGTGCACTGTAAGATGTTTAGCAGTGTCCTTGGCACCAGTAGCACCCCTCCCTCGGTCATGACCATCAAAAATCTCTTCGGACACTGCCAAAAATCTGGGGGATGGGGGTGCAAAATGGCCTGTAGTTGAGAACCACATGTATAGAAAAACCAACTATTTAATCTGCTGCTCTGATGTACAAATTATAATGAGGAGGAAAGTCTAGTTTCCTTGAGAAACTGTCCTAATGAAACACACAAAGCCTTCCAGTGAAGCCGAAAGAGACCTAGCTTGTGCTTGAAAAAAGGAATAAAGGCAGAGATTTTCCCAAAAGATGACAGCTTTTCTTTATGTGTCATCCCCATAGATGTTTCTTTGCACAGGGTTTTGTACTGAACGTGGTGCTCACTTGCCAAGAAAGGTCACCAAAACCTTGAAGGGAAGATGTTTGTACACACTCTAGGGTCAAAAAGAACATGGCAAAATAGATCATTTCATGTCTCTGTCCTGAAAAACCACCCGGTTGAAAGATAAATGAGCTTTCCATGGAAGTGGCCCCTCTGGCTGCCCAGTCCCCAAGCTTGCCAAGGGGGGCAGATGACCACCTGGATCTTTTCCTCCCGGTAACATCGCTGTGTTCTCCTCAAATCTTACTCACTGCATTTCGGGAACTGCGGAAACTGTCTAGGAGCTTCTGAAATGGGTCAAGGGCTTTTTCCTAAGGAACGAAGCCCCTTTGGCAATTTTACAGTAGGGCCAATCAAATGTCAGTCTACCCTCTTTGGGGGGCTTGGAAACCTTGAGAAAGAGAAAACATCATGTCTTTTTTTCCCCGTGGGACAGCTTAGGCAAGAACCTTCAGCTGATAAATGGAGTTATGAATCGGCATGTAATTTCTGCATACTTGCAAAACTGATAATGACCTGTCAGGGGATATTTGGGGAATTTATTTTTGAGACCACCTTATGAAAGAGGCTGCAACCATGTTGTGCAGTGGAAAGAGCAGTTAGGCTATGATTTGAGAGCTCCCCTTCTAGAATCTGCTCTGCTCCCATTCTGCAGCATGGCTTTGACAAGTCTCTTCCCCTTGAGGGACTCGGTTTTCTCACCAATCAACTCAAACCACTGATTCCAACACCTCTAAGTTCCCTCCAGCCTCACTCGCATAGGGTCTTTATGCAAAACAGAGGCCCAAACCCACCAAGGCTCAGGATGAATTTGCTTCAGTGCTGACACCGCCTTCATTTCTTAACCAGGCATTTATTTATCATGTGTTTATGTGTCCAGTCCAAAGCTAGGCACTCTGCAGGGGAGACAGAGGTAACAGATGCCACAGTCTCTGTCCTTGCAGGAAGGGAAGACACTGCTCCCTTTAAAGCTACATTAAAAACCTTTCTCCTTCTCCAGAGGG
Source organism: Pteropus alecto (assembly GCF_000325575.1). Classification (NCBI taxonomy): domain Eukaryota; kingdom Metazoa; phylum Chordata; class Mammalia; order Chiroptera; family Pteropodidae; genus Pteropus; species Pteropus alecto. Next base: position 3,114,215 of record NW_006431919.1, on the reverse strand, counting down.
CCGGCAGAGCTCCCCTCAGATAGCTGGCGTGCACGGCCTGCGACAGCACCACATTCACATGGGCGTCATTAACTTTATTTCCTTCATCAGACGGCAGAAGCCAGCATGATTTTTAAGATGGATGGCACTGTCTTCCACCTGGCTATCTTGACGCTATTCTGCAGATTTTCAGCTGCTTTAGGCAAAGCAGCCTCGGGCCAAAGGGCTGGAGACCTGAGATCCAGAATTTAGCTAGTGGCATGACCTTGAGAGGGGGTTCCATGACCCTTCTGGCCTCAGTTTCTCTAGCTGTAGAATGAAGGGAATCAACAAATCACTCTAAAATAATTTTTAGCTGTGCCCATCAGGATTATATTCTCCCAATCTCCTCCATAATAGAACAGTTGAGTACAGCTATCAGCATATTTCAATTATTGTAAGAAATAGCAACAATGAATTATATTCAGGCTCAAAAGTATGAAAAAACTGAGGACCTCACTAACAACTTCACTCTCTGGAGATTTAGTCCAACCTGGGAAAAATTATTGACAGGTCCCATAAATATGTCACTTTCCTCAGGAAATGCTTTATATGATGAGAAAACATGATGCCTGATCACTGTCCTCACAGATCTGAAGAGAGGCCTGAGAAAGACACCAAGTTTTTCTATACTTTTATCAGTGATTCTGTTTGGCTTTTTCTCTCACATAAAGACTCTGTTTTAAAATTTTTGTTTACCAAGCCCCCTTCATCATTAACTTATTTTCCTTATCTTTATTAATCAAAGGCATACATAACTGCTAGAGATACTGAACATCACGAGATAAGCAATGTCACCACACTGAGTTGACCTAAGAGGAAACGAAAGTAAAGACATTTGATACGTTCCAGTTAGTCTATAGAGCCTTGTCAGAAGTAAATAGGCAATTTGTCAAACTCTTTGAAATGTTTAAAATGGATTTTAAGTCTTCATTACTACTTCATGAACCCCCTAGGTACCCAGGGATCCCATTTGGAAAATATTAGATTTGACTTATTCTATATAGCTCCAAGAGAAGAACTGAAGTAAATTGATAGATTTTTTTTTTTTTCATGTACATATGTGAGAAGTCTGGTCCAATGCAATTTCAAACTTTCTGGCAGATCTGTCAAAGAATGAAATGGTCTGCCTCAGTGGTAGTGAGGGTCACTGTCTGCAGAGTTATGCAAGCAGAGACTGGAAGTCCACATTTCAGGGAAAAAACTTAAGCTGCTTCTGTGGATTGAGATTTATAATTTGCTACAGAAAAATAAAATGCATGTCAGAGACAAATCTTCGTGATACTTATGTTCCCTCCTTTCCTGATTCCCAAATTACCACCTGATCTTTGCAAGTTCTCTGAGTCAGGCCATAAACACACACACTCATACCTTCTTCTTCTTTAAAATGGATTGGATAATTAATAAATAGAGCAATGAACACACACACACATACATGCTACAACAAAGAATCATTAAAAGGAAATCACCTTGGTTATGTAAGAGCCTGGTTTTAATCAATGAGAAGGACCTCACAATAAGGGAATGTTAGAGCCAGAAGGACTAGCAGATAATGCACTGGTCCACAGACAAGTCCGCAGGCAAGGATGGTGCTCACAGAACCGACAGCCTGTATGGCTGAAGACCTCTCAGCCCTGAACTCCTGCTGTCTCTCTTGAACCAGCTCCCTTTAAGCCTAACACACAACTGAAAACACCACAGAGCTGGCCAACAAATTCATTCAGAAAGCACATTAGAAGGGAACAATGCCCTGAGGTGCCGGGGAGAGGGGCTTAGCGGCACACTGCCTGTGCTGTGTAATGTAAGCCCTTATGAGGGGAGCTGAGGCCCCAAAGCTTTTGAAACGCCTTATAAAGGATCCCTTTGTGATTTTCCGAAATTGATATTGTCCGAGTCTCCCGAGGCTAATTCAGTGCAATTAGATTACCACTCTCTGCCTTTGAATTTGGCTGTTTTTCAGTGTCTGTTACTAAATGAGTTTACCGTCTTAACAGGGAGCTGCTGACAGTCCTTAATCCCAGCTGCGAAATGGGCAGCGGTCTCTCTTGCCTCACATGCTGGGCAACCTACAGACACCTAGAGAACAAGCCTCTGCTCCCTTCCTCACAAGGACCATCCTCAATCTCCCACACATTCACCTCCAGAGAATCACACTTTCCTTCAATGTCTTAAGTACCAACAGAATCATGGAGACATAGGGCAGTTCTCTAATTCAACAACTCTCAAATCTAGCTTTGAGGGGCTTGTCAAACACACAGCTTCCCACCATCATACCTACTGAAAAGAATCTCTCAGGATGGGGGGACACAGACACCTATAATGTTAACAAGCATCTCTAAGTCAGTGGTTTTCAAACTTCAGTGTGTGTATGAATCATCTGAGGATCTCACTGAGATGCTGAGTCAGACTCAGAAGGTCTGGGGTGGGGCCTGAGAGTCTGCATTTCTAACAGCCCCCAGGTGATGCTGATGCTCCAGTGGACCAAAGGTTTGAGTAGCAAGGCTCCGAATCATCAACCCTTTTATTTTACAGATGAGGAGAGGATAAAGGACTTCCTCAGGTTATGGAGGAAAGGCCAGAGCTCCCAAAGCCCTCCCCAATTGTGCACATCCCCCAAACTTGTTCTCTTGTGTGTCATCTGTAAGGCCCATGTGCCCTGGACTCTGCCACTGTACTCTTCTTCCTTTAACCCTCTCACACACCGTCCTCCTTCATACACACAAACATGCACCTCGAGAAAGGCTCTTCAGGGAGCCATCCTTCTCCCCTGAAGTCCTAATGCACCAAAAGCTCTCATTCCTACAGCTGAGAACTCCCACTCTGTGATGAGCGATAAAAAGAAAGGGCGCCTCAAGAATGGGCTTTGAATCCTGCCACCAAAGGGCCCTCGTACACAGCAAAGAGAGTCTGTCTGGACTGATGGAAGAGGTAGATCAAGGTGATCAGGAGGGAATCCGTGGTTTCTTTCTCCAAGGATGATCCCACTGACCACGATCTGCCCACGAGCATTGTACTTATCAACCCTGCATAACAAAAGGCTTATGGAGCACTCCCAAGCGTTTGGAGATTGCTGCCGCATGCTACCATCTGTCTGACCTCAGGTCCAAGTCCTACCTTTTTCTCTACTCCTTTGACCCATCATCCTTTCCACAAAAGCACATTAGTATCTTATACATCAAACAGACTAACTGCTATGATCCCCGGCCTTTGAGAGCTGCGTGTTTATTGCTGTGTGCTCAGTTCTACAACACTCCTCAGCTCTGAAGGAATGCAGCAAGGCCACTGCAACCCTGACTGCCAGGCAGATTGGCAGTCCTCTCTTACAAGAGCACTTTACAGCTTATAGAGTATTTCACATCCACGATCCCATATGAGCTTCCCAATCACCTTAAAGAGCAGATACGGAACAGTGGTTACCATCTCCATTTTAGAGTTGAGAAAACTGAGGCTTGGAGAAGAAAAGTGATTTGTCTGAGATCACGCTGTTAATCCCGGGATAAAGCCAGGATTCAAACACAGATCTCCTTCCGCCTGGCTGACCACACTGCCTTTTTCCTCTTAAGGCTATAATGTGTGCATATACATATAATATATATTGCTAACCCTACATGCTGTATATCTATTCCTCCTTATATATTCCCCTTAAAGCTGCAGCCCCTGTGAGCTGGTGCGGTTATCAGGCTAATAGCCCTCTCCCTCTGCCAGTGGACTGCAGGGGTGGAAATAAGCCTACAAGAGAACAGCTGGGAATTTCCCATCAGGGCTTTGGCTTGACAGTCATTTTATTCCGATTCTTAGCCAAATAGGTATTTCTTTCTCTGTTCTTGATCACTTTCAATATATTCACACATTCTTTGTTTTTTTTTAATTCTAATACTAAACTTAAGCCTAAAATCCCTTTTGATAATGATTTTCAGGTCCCTCCCAGCTTTTATTTAAGGGGTAACCTAATTATTTTTATTCAGATATATATACAGATGCACACATATGAAATGACAGTATATGTATTGCAGTTGTTATATACGTGTGTTGAAATATATATTGAAATTTATTGAACTACATCTACTATCTATTGAAATATATATACTACCATTTAATGGAATCATATTACCCACATAATTCTGCAATTTTTTTATTCAATATGTCTTGGGAAGTTTTACCTGTTGAGGCATACAGCTCCACCTCATTCTTTTAACTACTGCAGAGCATTTTACATACGAATGTCCCATTGTTTCCCGGCCATGCCCCTATTGATGGGCATTTATATTTTTTCTACTTTTCCCACTGCAATCAGTGCTGCAGTAATCACAGTGCACCTATATCTTTGTGAATATATCTGACATTTTTCCAGGCAGGTAACAAGAACAGGAAATGGAATTGCTGGGGCAGGATATGTGCCTCTTTTATGTTAACAGATGCTGTAGGCAGACATTCCTTTCTTCCTAACCATTTCCTTCTTCCCTCTGTCATAATGCTCCATCTCAGCCTTGACATGGACAACTCACTAATAATAATTATTACTGTTCATTGAGTACTTACTGAACTCTAGGTACGGTGCTAACAACCATATGCCTCATTTCATAATCCTACAAGAGTCCTTAGACATAAGTACTATTATATTCCCATTTTGCAAGTGACAAAACTGAGGAATAAAGAGGTTATGTAACTTGCCCAAGGATTATGGGAGAGAATTTCTGACTGCGTTGGAAGGTCAGGAGGAAGGGCAACATAATCTCTGGTCTGTTTTAATTTTTTTTTTAGTAGCTGGTTTCTAGTACTCAGACCCAAGACCTATCCAAACCTCACACTCTAACCACAAAACACACAGGACTGAGTGTATCCAGTTTCCCTTTATCTCACGTATGGGAGGTTAGAGAGGCAGCCCAACCTCCAGCTTTGGCAGTTTCACCACAAGCGCAAGATGTGATGCTCCCAAAGCAGACCCAAAGAGCTTCTGAGAACACCTCTAGGCCGGGAAGTCATACCCAGCCCAGACCAGAAAGGAGGGGGCAAAATTAAGAGAGGTGGCAAACGCTGGGCTAGCTCTCCTTTATAATCGCAAGCATCACTCCATACATGGCCTGTGGGAAGCCCAAACAATGCTGCCTCAGACACCTGTTTCCAATAGCTGAGTGACACCAGAGACAACTCAGAATATGATGCTAGTAGAAGAAACTACACAATAGATAATATAGTCTCCTAACATCAACCTTTGAAATGAATTTACTGGTTTGTCTGTTTACATTATAAACATTATACGTGTCTGCTATAAAATATTTAAACCACAGAGAGATATGTTTAAAACTAAAATACAGAGAAATCTTACTCCCTAGAGTAATCTCTTAACACTCTGATATTCATCTTTCTAAATGATTTTAATAACATAATAATGACAAAAACATGAGTGCTTACTATATGCCTGACACCTTTCTAAAAGATGAATATGTATTAACCCATGTAATCCTCATAACAGTCCTATAAAGTATATATTATTATTCATCCCACTGTATGAATGAGGTTACAAACGAGGAAACAGAGGACTTAAATAATTTTCCTGCGGTGCCAGATTGAAATCCAAGCTGCAGAAAGCCTTTAGCTGCTGTGGTACAAGAGTAAACTATTTTTGTTTTACAAAAGTGGATTACACTAAACACTATGTTCTATAAGTTCCCTTTTTTTTCCTCAGCAATACCTTGTCAGAGTACACACAGGTCTGTCACATCCATGTTCGCATTTGTGCTGAGAACACCAGGCTTTATCTGATACGACGCTCAGCTTGCCACAACACAGCCCCCACCTCCACTTACAGCTCCTTTCCTTCACATAAACCAAATTCCAGCTCAAACCGAATTTCTCACTGGACTCTGTAACATGCCCATTTTTCTCATCTCTGTACTTTTCTCACACTGTTCTCTATCCTGCCATATAATCTAGAAAAACCCCTTCCCTCATGTCTGCCATGAAAAACGCACGCCGACCAGCTCTGGACTCAAGCGAATTTAATTTTGAATGCTGCCTCTCTCACTTCCTTGCTGTACTATCTTGGCAGTTTGCTCAACCTTTCTGAGGCTCGAGCACCTCATCTTAAAAAATGGCAATGACAACTTCAGTGGTAGATAAATAAAGTTACCTTTTTAGCACTTTTTCCAGGCAGAGTACAAGCCCGTAACAAGTGATAATTCCCTCTCCACTTACTTCTCTTAGATTGTCTCCGTGCCTCAAGAGGCTCCTGTAGCATCGCTTCCTCCAGGAGGCATCCCCTGGGTTGCCACCATCCCTCCTCCCAACTGGGTATGGACTCTCCTTCTTAAATCCTTTGGAAATGTAGGCCTTACTCTGGGCATCAGTTTGCTCGAATGCCCTTACATGTATTTGGGTGCCCTTCTAACTTTCCTATGAATTGTGAGCCCTTCAAAGGCTAGGAATTTAATGAATTTCTTCGTGCATGCGAAAAGCCAACAAGAAGACAAGGGAAACACCCACCTGGTGCTTCCCAGAGTTTTCAATTTGCTCCACTTCCCCCTCATAGATGTATCCTTCCAGTGATTCGTGTATTATAGTCAGTGCTTGTTGAATTGAACTGCTTTGTCCCCACGTGCCTGTCCCTATCCTCCTCCAATTGGTTCTGCAGGAGGCTCAGGACAAGAGGAAGGCTTTCAACTAGCCAAGCCCAAAGCATTACTGTGATCCCTTTTTGCTTCAAGAAATAAGTCACAGTGAGAGTGAGCTAGACATGGCAGCTCAGCCCTGGCTCAGCAGCCACTGCAATGAATGAATTGTTCAGCCTTATCCTTGCTGTCTGGACAACCATGTCCAAATTCTGGGCCCCTTAAATTTCTGAGCCATCACAGATAAGGCCATTTCCCACCATTACCTAGGTCTATAGAGTGGCCCTTCCCATAGGACAAGGCAAACTTTCTAAAATGGTTTTTAATTGTGCAGAAAGCATGGACTTCATTGGAGAGTTTTCTTGACGGCACCAAAACCATCTAGTAGAAAAAAAGACACCCTTCACAGAAGCCAAGAAAAGATCATATTATGCCCAGAGAGAAAGAGCTCAGAGGAATTCATGAATATGTCTTGGAATATAAAAAGTTACACTTCCTGAAAAAGAGGGTGACAAGGTTCAATAAAAGATGTAATCCCCAAATTGGATAACCTAGAGATTAGAGCAAGATTTCCTTTCCCTTGCAACCCCTGACTTTGTAACTGAGTCTCAGTTTTTCCACTCCTAAGATGAGACTGGACTATGTAAACAGTATAGGTCTTTCCAGCTCTCACTGCAAATTCTTAATGAAGTTGACTCACAGAAGATTCAGCAGTTTAAAACTCTAGCTTGGGATCAGTTAGATATGTTCTAGAGTCCTAGTTATACAACTTGTTAACTATATGCCTTGGAACAAGATTGTATTTAAGATTCCTAAGCCTCAGTTTTCCCCATCTGTAAAATGGCAATGATGAGTATTCCTCCCTAACAGATCACACTAAGGACGAAATAGAAGAAGGCACGTAGAGTATTAGCAGTGCATGTGGCACAGAGCAATTGTACAAAGCAGAAAAACCATGATTACTATTATTAAAAAAAAGGATAGGTGTGAAGTATTATGGGAGCATAAAAAGAGTCTGACTAACTCCGTCTGGAGGTGGGGAGACAATACAAAGTTGAAGACAATTTCATAGGAGTCAGAACACTTTAAACTGGGCCATAAAGAATGACTAATTCACCAGGTGGCAAAGAGTGCCAAGAGAGAATGATGCAGGCAGAGGAAAAAGGTTTGCAGAACAGGCAAGCTGGATGATGTGGAGCTCAAGGGCACTCCCTGGATGGACCAGCTGTCCACTGTTACCCAGGCTCAGCCCAGTCCTGCTCTGCCCTGTTCTCTCCCAATGGGCCTTTTATCCATTGGAAGCATGAGTGTGAGTGGATAAATTGTTCATTGTCCAAAAAAAATAGTTATTGAATTCTTACTATAAGCCAGCAATTGCTCTAAATTCTAGGGATAGATAGTGATGAGCAGAACAGACATGGTCCCTGCTGTCACCCAACTTATTTTCTAGAGGGGGTACAGACAAATAAACAACTTGGGAAACTATAGAATTTCAGGCCCTGAACAGTGCTATAAACCCAGTAAAACAGAATAATGGGACAGAGAATGGTCCACTGGAGTCTTCCCCAGGGTGCCTACACTTTGACTAAGCCTTGATCATAGGGAAATGTGCAGGTGGAAGGGGACTGTTCCTTTTTACCAATGAGGAAACAGAAACCCTGAGAGAAGCAGTGATTCATTCATCCAAAGTCTCACAGCCAATAAGTGCCAAAGGCAGGTGGCCTCATTCCATGCAAAAGAGTCTAAACTATCCTGGACAAAAGATTAAATGGAAGAAAAAAAGCAAGTAGCAAAACAGTATGTTTTTTTATTTTTATTTTTTTTAATTTTTCATTGCTCTAATACAGAGGGAAACAGTGTCTAGAGAAATGGACCTAAAACTGGTTATAGTTGTTATTATTTCTTGAAAACAAGACTATGAGGGACTTTTGTTTCCTACATTAAATTTCAGTAATGCCTGAATGTTCTACAACAATATATAATACTTTTGAGAAATGAAAAATAGATATTAAAAAAAAACGATGTCGGAGAGCATGGGCATACAATGAAATTTGGAGCCCACCTTAATAAAAGACAACCTGTACCAGGTAGGGAAAAAAGACATTTGGAGTGATCTGAGCCAGTGCCTGGTCGGTTAAAACAAGTGAAAACAAGCCTGGAGGCTGAGACCGTGTGGTGTATGTGGAAGAATTTTCTGAGCAAATGGAAGTTGCTTTCCCCCTGAAGTAACTGTGCTGGAAGTAAAATGCTGTTGCAAATGGAAGCCTGGAGTTATATTATAGACTGGGTTTTTAAAACGAGTGATGAATGGGACATATTTTCCAAAGAGAACAAGAAATAAAAGGGGGAGAAAAACAAGGAGTGGGGAAAAGAGGGGGAGACGAGCAGAGAAATTAAAATGGAAGAGCACTCAACTGAGGCCGACTCTGGGTTCAGCCAAGAATTCACTGTGTAAGTGAATTCTTTCCCTCTCTGGACCACGGTATTCTCGTCTGCAAAAACAGACAACTTTTAAGATCTCTCTCAGCTCCATCATTCTAGGATTCAGACACAAATGAAGGAAAAGGCATAAAGTAGAAGACCAGAAGGGGGGAGAAATGTAGGTGGGAAGAAGCAAAGGAGGAATGATGAAAGGAGGAAGAAACGAGAGGAGACAGAAAGAAAGGCATTTCCCAAAGCAGCTGGAGTCTGCTCATCTTGCTGAAAGAGGAAAAGGCTCTCACAATAAGAATTACGACAATGAAAGCTTTATCTTCATGCGTCCCACTGGCAGGAGCCATGGTTGATGTTGGTAGGATCCATGGCTGATGTCTGAAGAACAGGAACCTGGGAAGAGGGAGGATGCTGCCTTGTTCTCTCGAGAGCAGCCCCTTTTCCTGGGGCTTGACAACGGACAACGATAATTAGCATATTCCCAGGCTCTCGGAGATGTCCTAGGGAAAAGAGTAGAGACTATGTCCAAGGGAGCTACTACTGCAACATTGCCCCATTGTGCCCGCGAGGCCACAATCCTGGGAACCACCAAACAGAGAAAATCCCAGGCCAGAAAGAAGCTTCCAAGGTCATCTTCTCCAACCCCCTGCCTCTAAGCATCCCTTCCCTAATGGCCCTGTGCCAAAGGATTTAGCACAGAATGACACTCCATCTTATTCTCCAATCTTTTCAGAGTTGTGAGAGCCATCTCAGGCCTTGAGCTCCTTGAAGACAAAGATGATACCTCCAACTGACTGATTATATCTTTAATCCACAGGGCACAGTGCTGGGCACAAACTGGGCTCTTCACATCCATCTGATAATTGATCGATAGGGTGAAATGGTACTAAACTCTCTCCCGATAATATCTATTCTGCTGCTTAACATTTCAGTCTAAACATCCTTCCTTTTGTCTACTCCACTGCCCCTTTTTCAAAGTCCAACCTGTCATTTGCCTGAGGAGACAGAGCCTGGCTGATACCTCCCTCTGCAGAAGTGAGGTAGACTACCCACTCTATAGGTGACATCTCCAAATCTGTAATTAACCCTAATGAGGAAGTAAATAGATAGTGTCGCTATATAAATGAGAACCACAGGTACAAATAAAAGACCACAGATAATTGTTCACTTAAAGTATGAGCAACTTGTGTGCACCAGGTTCTTAGCTAAGCAATTTATCTGAATTTTTTACTCTTCTCAACAATCCAAAAATTAGAATTAAGTATTCCTAGTTTACGGATGAAGAAACTGAGGCTCAGAGAGGTTCAGCAACTTTCAAGGTCATACAAATACGTAGTAAGGTCACAATTCTAGCCCACTCCTCAGTTGTTTGGCCCACGTAGCATGCTACTGAGTTCAGCCCGTATGTGAACACTTACAGCGACAAGAAACTCGTCATCTCCTTAAGGAAGCCTCTTCCATTATTTGGTAACTAGGGATACTTAATTCTAATTTTGACTTTAATGGTCAAAATGTTCTTTCCTCGTATGCATCAGACAGCCACCAACCTTTCTGAAGTTTCCACCGCCTTTCCCGGTCACCTGGGACAAGTCAGTGGGTTGCAGAACATACCTAGACTATGAAGTCAGAAAGATCTGGTTCTATTCCTACTCTACCACCTACTAGCCATCTAACTTTCAGCCAAGTCACTTCTGCCAGCTGTGCCTCAGTTACCTTATCTGTACAATACAAACACATACATGTACCTCATATAGTGTTTTGGAGAAAAAAAAATAATATTGGCAAAGGGCTTAGCTCGGTGTCTAGCAAATACTTAAATACTCAAGAACATTATTTTATTAAGTTGAATCCCTCTTCCCCACAACAGCCCAACAAGGATTTGCGAAAAAAAAATAATTTAAGTCTTCTCTGAGCCTAACACCACAGAGTCTTTCATTATTCGTTACAAGTTAATTTCAAGTTTGTTTACCAGCCCAGTTGTTCCTTTCTGGACCTGCTCCGACCTGTCAATGCCCCTCTTAAAATATAAGACCTATGATGGAATATAATAAACTAGCCACGATTTAAAGTACAGCCCATATACAGTATTTCTTGCCATACCTGTTTCTTCTCTCTTTTAGATTTTTTTTTTAAGTTCTTCAGAATTACTAGATGTAACTGAGACTGAAATAAAATTTTAGTGGAGAATATTTGAATCTTATAAACAGAAACCTTATTTTTTATTTGTAATAATGGCCAGCATACCAACCGGTTTCTTTTTGCCTGGCACTCTGTCAGCACTTGATGTGTAGTTTCTCCTTTCCTCTCAACAATCCTAAAGCACCGTTATTACCCTCATTTCACTGATAAAGAGACATATTTCAAGAGGTTAAGTGACTTGCCTAAGATAACACAGCTATGTGGCAGAATCAGATTTGAGTCTACCATGCCAGCCTACGTCAAGCATTTATGGAATGTTTATAATATGTAAGGACTTTCAGAAATAGAAAAATGAATATGTCACAAACAGAAGACATAGGCAGGGCAACTTAATAATAATAAAAAAAAGAAATGTATTGTACCATGCAGTATTGGACTTCTGAACTACACTGCCACAATGATCTCTCTTTCTTCTTTCTAGCATATTCCAATAGCTGTGGCTTCTTGGGCAGTATGGGTTTGTGGATAAAAAGGAAAAAGAAGTGGTAGTCTCTCTTTTAACTCTCGCTTTCTCACCATTGCCTTCTTCAGCCCTTGCCCCTAGCAGACTCCACCTTGTGAAGAATTAATTTTCAGTGAGGAGCCGAGTGCTGGTCCTGGGGTGGGAAGGGTCTCCTTCACACTAGAATAGCTTTTCTTCCTTAGAAGTAGTCGTACCTTTGACTCAGCAAAATTTTGCTTCTAGGACATGAGCAGAGGTTTGTGACCAAGGGGGTTTTTCACAGAATAATTTATAATAGCTAAAAATTGAAAATGATATAAATGCCCAACAAAACGGAGAAAGCTAAATGAAAGCTAATACAGCCACGCACTGCATATGCAGTCACTTATAATCATATTTCTAAAGGTTTAATAACAAGAGAAAATGCTCACTTAGAATCTTCAGTAAAAAAGCAGGAAACACAACTGATTATTATCCATCAAGGAAAAAAAAAAAAACGTAGAAGAAATTTACTAATATGTTAACGGTAGGTAACTAGATAATGGAATTTCCAGGTGGGTTTTTTTTTTTTTTTTTTCGTTGAATCTTGTTATATTTTTCAATGTGCATTCATTGCTTTTATCATCAGAGAAAAATGTTATTTTTTCTAAGGGTTGAAAGAATCTGGTCTGAGGGCAGCCAGCCAGCTTGTGAAGAACAGTTTTGCCACTGGACAGTTTCCATCTGTGCTGCACCAATTACTACTCTGTTACCATCAGATCATCTTAATCCTATTGATTGAAATGCCAAAGTAATGCTATTAATTTACTACTTAACAGATAAATTACTAAGAGCACAGCAGAACAACTACCTGAGAGTACGGAGGTGCTTCCCTAGGTGTGAGAGCGGGTGGGCCTTAAAGATTCAAGCACAAAGCACAGAGAAGCCTCTGGAAGTTCATTTATTCATCCCCCATCATAGAGCCTGGATCCACCAATTCTCTCTGAATCAATAAAAATCATATTGAACATTTATAATGTGCCAGACACCAAAGTAAGCACCGCAAAACAGTTATTTATTCTTTGCAGCAACTCTGTGAGTAGCAACTACTATTACCCCCTCTTAATAGATGCAGAAACAAAGACAGGATAAGTAATTTGTCTAGTGAATGGCAGAGCCTGGATTTGACGGCATGTCCATCCGCATTTCAATCCAGAAATGAGTTCTTATTTGTGTAGAATATTATGCTTTCTCCAACATGATTTCAAATTGTAATGTGTAAGTTAGGATAGGAGGTATCTGCACTCTGTGGATAAGGAAACTGATGCTTAAACAGAGTAAAAGACTTGCTCAAGATCACAGAAGAAAGGATCAGAACAGGCAGAGGTAAACCCAGGATATCTGACTCCACATCCACAGCTTATCTCATCCCTGTATTGCTTCTCTTTGCCTATGAGAGTGCAACATGAAGCAGGAAGTAGTGGAGTTCAGACTTCCATGTTTGGTCTTCCTATGAGCTACAAAGAGGTGACTCTGCTAGAGGATCCTAAAGGTGCAAAGTAAAAAAGAAAGAAACCTCAGAAGGAAAAGAAAGACTCAGTAGTGACCCCTGCGATCCTTTGACCATTAGCCTTCCTTTATCCTAAAACCAGAAAGGAGCAAAGGTCACAACATCTCATCCTTCCCTCATCATCCATCTATCTTCCTTTCATCTCATTAAGTCCCACAGGTTTTACTCACACGCCTTCTCCTCTGTAAATATGCCTTATAGGAGCTTATCCTAAACCACAGAGCAGCAGGAACTTAAAACAATGCATATTCAAACGGAGTGAACTGTTTTAGCACATTTAAACAGCTGCTCCAAAACATATGCCAAAATTCTACCTTGTTTATATTCATGTATCAACTCTTGTCATCAAAGCACCTTGACTAAGTCATTTAACCTCTCCAAGCCTCAGTTTCCTCATCTTAAAAACAGAGAGGATCATGGACATGGACAATAGACTAGTGGTTACCAGAAGGTAGGGGGGAAGCAGGAGGAGGGAGGTAGATGGGGTAAAAGGGGTCAAATATGCGGTGACATTAAAGAACTAAAATAAAAATTTTTAAAAAAATAGAGAAGAAAATGGTGCCTACTTCAGAGTTGTTGGGTGGATTAGAAAGCATGTATGAGAAAGCTTTGTGTATGCCACCTAGAAAGTGTTCAATCATTCATAACAATTACTATTATTGTTAATTAATCTCTAAGTCAGTTTCCTCACCTATAAAATGGGGATGGCCATCCCTACTGACATTGCAGAGTCATACTACACAGTCATTATTTTATATTAAATGCACGATGTCTTTATTTTTAATGTGCAAAAGGACCAGGTCCCATAATTCTAAGACTCGTCTACTTATTTATTCCCAAGACTTTGTAACATACTGAGTGAGACAAAGAAGTTCCGCCCCACTGAGCATAGCTGCAGCTCTCTGTTGTAGAGGATTCAGGGAATCAACGAAGGCTATTTAGAGCATTAGAGCCCCAGAGCTTCCGTAAATTCTGTATTTACATACAAATATCCACTTCAGCTAAACCCTCTCAATTCACAGTTAAGTGTTCTCTTTCTGAAGACTAGTCACTCCGTTTATTAAAGGGTGCTTCAGATTTTTAATCCAAGTTGCTCTTTCTACAATTTAAAGTCAGTTTTTCTTCAGTGCTCTGGGAAGATTGTTTATTTTCTCAATATTTGTCTTTGAATCGCAGTCCCTTGTATGTTTGAAGAACACATACATCCAAGTTCCACTTTCACGAGAAAAATCTGTTTTCCTGGGATAAATATAGCCGATTTTACTGATGCATTTCCTACAGGTTCACTGCAACCTAGCTGATTTTCCAGTATAGGTTTGGACTAGCATAGACTTGGGAGGGAAAAGTGATATGCTTTTTCTAACAGGCCCGGATATCCCAGCACTTCTATTTCTTCACATAGGTTTCCCTTTATTAGTTTGGGAGCTCTTGGAGAGCAAGGGCCAAGACATATTCTTTACTGATATAGTTAAGGGAGAAGTCTGTGGGGTCAGGGATACCTGGGTAAGTTATTTAACCTCTATTAACTTCAGTTTCCTCATCAGTAAAATGGGGGTAATGATACCCAGTCCATAGGATTACATTCAGGATTTAAAATTGCAGATAAAGCTCTTAGTGTAATGCCTGGTACTTTATAACCACTTAGTAAGGGCTAGCTGTTATTGTTTATTATTCATATCCTGCTCAATCACCGAGTACAATCTCTGACATATAGTAGGCACCCCACAACTATTTGGGATAAATAAGTAAATAAATAAAGTAATAAATTAATGCTATCTCCAATGAGGTAATAATTACCTCAAAGTGCCTAGTGAATGGATAAGGCTGACTGACCTGAGAAGGAAGAGTGTATTTCCACAGCATCTGTAAAAGCACCATGAGCTTTTACCATTCAGATAACACCTGTAATTGGTAAAGACAGGCTGTATTTTAAAGATAAGTGAATTAAGATGGAGAAAAATAAAATGAAAGGCAAACTGCCTAAAGAGAAACTCTGAGAGATGATTTAATAAATAATCAAGAAGGGTTCACCCATCCCCTTGTTGTCTTCTGAGAAGGGCTTGAAGACAGTCAAGCAGAAGATGGCCCAGACCAGACATGGAGACCCCAGTCGTGTGTCGTGGCTCACGATCCGAGATGCTGAGCAGGTCTCCCAACCTTTCAGTTGTGCCTCCTTGTCATCACCTGCACATGGAGATGCTGTCATGGGGGTGGCACGGGGATCAAATGCAGTGATGGACGTGGAAGTGCCATATAAACCGAAAGCATCATTTGTCTGAGAGTGATCATAACAGCGTTCTCGGCCCATACTTTCCAATGCCCATATCTCTGTGAATTCTCACTTGCAGCTCCAAAGAATCATGCAAACATTTATATCATGAACCAGAGCAGCTCTTCAGAGGGACTTTGCAAATCACTATCACTTGGAAGAGGCAACAGAGTGTAGTGGTTAATAGTATGGGCTTTAGGGACTAGCTGACCGGCGGGCTCTGCCACTTACAAGCTGTATAATCTCGGCTACATCTCTGAAAACCTTCCTCATCTGTAAAGTGGAGGTAGTAATGTCACCTTCATAGGACTATTGGGAAGATTAACTACAGAAACATATCTAAAGCACCCAGCACATAGTAAGTACTAAGTGAATGGTAGCTATTACTATCATTAGCTAATACCATGTCTTTATCTGTTTTCATTCTATTATTATTTCTCCTGAATATTTACACTCCCAGGTCTTTGCAACCTCAAATGGACAATCCCTGCTGATTAATGCAATCTTTTTTCCCAAAACTTTTTGTCCAGAAGCCCTGAGCGCCATTCTCTACAAAGACGTACTTTTCCAGTGAGATTTATCTGATTAAAAAGAAAGCCGCACTGAAGGTAATGAGAGCCATTTGCTCTCCTGTCCAACTCGTGGGATGCATGCTGATTGTGCTGGGCCTGCAAAGAGCTTTGACTCGGGCAGAGCAAACCCCATAGGCCTGCTCTTCAGCACTCAAGCCTCTGAAGAATCCCCCTGGATTCCTCGCACTATAACTCATCTGGGGGCCTACATGATGCCCAGAGGCTTATGCCAAGAGTTCTTTCACTGTGGAACCAGCCTGCAGAATCACAGTGAAGGTCAGAGGCACAAGAACATATCCTCATATGAGACACATAGGGACAGTCAGGGCAAAGTGAGATGGTTGTTGTAAAACTATAATTAGAGATGTAAGTGGGGAGAAATGTAGGGTTTATGCGCAGACATAGATTTGACCTAGCTCACTGGTCTGAGTCATTCTGTAGGAGGGTTGTAGATGCTCCTGAAGGAAAAAGGATGGCTTCTTCTGTTTTCCTACTTTGGATTTTCCCAGAGGACATCTGGTATTTTCCCCAGGGACTGACTAAAGGTATCGGGGCCAGAATTTGGGACTTTTTTACTCCAGTCAAATCATATTGAGGCAAAGTACCCGCACAGCTAAATTCAGCTTCCTCTGGAATATAAGGTGTACATCACCCATTTAACAAATATATATTGATCCCTGAGCATGTGCCAGGCCCTGTGCTTCATGAAAACCATATTTATTAAGAGCCTAGAAAGAAGATTGCAAAAGTCATTCTTTTAGGGTCCTGTCTACACAACACCTGATTGCCCCAGTTCTAAGGGAAAGGAAGGTTAGAGAGTTGTTGGTTGAACTTGAACCAGAAAACAAGGGTTGCTCTGATTCCAGCCTTGAAACATATATATGAAGTAAGGAGAAAAAAAGAGAGGGGAGAAAAAAAGAAGACATCATCATAATTTAAGCAAGTACAGTGTGGCATATGCCAGAGTTAGACCAACTCACACGCATCTTAGGCCTTCATTCTATTTGTACAACGGAGACAGACATCCCTACCTCTCAGGCTATTGGCAGGATAAAATGAGATAAAATGTGTAATGTTGTTTCTCACCACCAACCAAACAAGATAAATAAAAACAAAGCTTTCTGGAAAAAAAATGAGAGGGTGTGATAAATAGAGACTTCCTCCCCAGGTGAATACATTTGATTATCTGCAGGGAATTCTACCCTAGATAGACTGGGTTTGAGGGTCTATGATGCTGTCGTAGGCCAGGTCTATGATGCTGTCGTAGGTGCGTAAGTGAGGCACCCAGGGCACGATTTAAGGAGGTATTTACTCTCAGGGCCCTGCAAGTGCGGGGTTGCCACTTAACCCTGAGAGTGACTGCCTCCTTAAATTTTACTAGGTGCCTCATTCTCCTCACCCTCCTGCTGGCCCTGCTTTGTAGGGATACATTATATAAAGCAAGAGTTAGTGGATGCAAAGCTAGCCAGAGGAACAGCCTGGAAGCAGCGATAAGGAAGATGAGAGATCCCTATAAGAAGCAGACTTCCCCAGGGGCAGGGGAAGAACCAGATGGAATCTCAAGGTTCCTTTCAGCTCCAAGGATCCAAGATTTTATCTTACTGCAGAAGAGAATCATATTCGAATGCATGTGCTTTTTACCCAGGAAGCAGATACAGCTGTGGGAGGTAGGATAGGAAGAGGGGGAGGATGTCTTGTTCCGTAAGACCCTGGGAGAATTGGGATCAGAGCATGCCAACTGTGACATGCTGCTCCCAGGGGTGCTTAGCAGATCATAGAGTGAGAGTAATAAAATGTCAGGCACTCCCAGGTCAGCCTAAGCCCCTTACTGCAATCAGATCAAATCCGAATTGCACAGCTGGCCACCGGAAGCCAGATGTTGACCTAAGGACGCAACCAAGGCAAAGCTGAGGGTGACCAGCAGGGCCCATGCTGCCCAACAACATGCAAGTCCCTGGGCGTCAGAGCCAGGGACAGGAAACCAGTTCAGTCCATAAAGCTAGACAGTGCCAGCCTAACTCAGCCCCACCTCTGTGTCCCAAGAGCCCAGGACAAGGCCCAACCCACCACCTCTCCATTCCTTTGCTGAAGGCAGTCCACAGGCAGAAGAAAGCTTTCTTCCCTAAATAAACAACATGGACAATGGCGAACGAGTCTTTCAACATTTGCACAGAGGCTTAATTAATAAAACTAAGGAAAATTCATGTCCCCACCTCCCCGCACATACTGCCTCCCTCCTCTGAACCACCACAGCAATCCAATTATGCTACCTAGGCTGGGTGGCAACCTCTTATAATTGTTTATGTACCTAATCTATTGTATCCGTTGAACTATAAACAATGAGAGGGCTAAGGCCACGCATCAACAAATGACTGACTGCTGCTACAGGACAGGCACTGAACAAGACAGACGCAAACTCTGCTCACATGGGAGCAGTGACAATTTATCTGCACCTCCCCCATAGTGCCTTATGCACATAGTGGGTGCTTAATAAATCAGAAGGATCAGAGGCTTTTAGAGCAAGAGGGCCTGTAGAAGTGAGACAAGCCGCCAATCCACAATCTAGTCCCTTGGCAGAGGCTGACCCATCCTGCTACCCCTTCCCTGAGATGCCGCCACTAGTGTAATGCAGGGGGCACTCGAGGTAAAACTGTTTACTCAGCCTGATCTAATCCAAAACTGCCATTTCACAGAAGAACCTGAGGTCCATATAGGAAAAATAATTAGCCCAAGACAGCACAGAAAGTTAGACATAGAGCCAAGACTGCACCCAGGTTTCCCAGCCCCCACCTTGGTGTTTTCTCCTCTATTTCACAGTGATCTTCAAAATTGTGTATTAAGTAAATGCCCAGGGAAACACAGAGCCGACCTTCAAACGACCTTGACTAGTTAACCAGGTACTTTGCACAGAATAAACACCAGCTCACTGGACTACCACCCTGCCAAGGCAAAGGGAACGGATACTCTGGCCCAAGTCAGAGGGCCTGTTGCCTGGAAACCATTTGGACACCCACCATTTGGAGGTGTCTTCGGAGGGCCCATTTCCCAAGCTCGGCCAGGCCATAATTCAGTTTAACCAGAAACAACTGTGAAATCAGAATAAATTATTTTTACTGGAAAGGAACTGGGAAAAGAGACTCTTTCCTTAACTTTCAGACCTACCCAGTTGCTCCTCACAACCCCACAGATGCAGTGTTCCATCCGCAGCTCTAATCATTGCTCATTCTCATTCTCTCTCCCCCTCCCTCCGTCCATCCCTCTCCCTCTTCCTCTCTCCCTTCCTCCCTCCCTCTCTCTCTCTCTCTCTCCCCCACCCCCCGCTCCATCCACCCCTCTCTCGTTCTTTCCTCCTCTCCCCACTTCCCTTCCTCACACACACACTAAACTTCTTTCAGTTCTCAAAGTCCTCTCTCCCCTGTAGACATTATATATGGTGTTCCTTCTACCCAAAACACTCCTCTTCCATATTTCTTCCAGGACAACTCCGTACCCAACCTTCGAGTTTTACTGCAAAAGCCACTTTCTCC
>NW_006431919.1:3084936-3094578 GCF_000325575.1 Pteropus alecto | reverse complement strand
GCCCCCACCCCCACCCCCACCACTCTTCCAAGTGCAGTGGGTGCCTGTCCTCTGTGCTCACTGAATTCCTTGATTATAGCACTGGCCATGCCTCGGACACCCCAACTTTCACACCTTATTCTTCCTCTCCCCACACCAACCCCATTTCCCTTCCCTTCTCAATCTGTGCCTCCAGCTTCCTCCACCAGCCCTGCATGTCCCTCTCCCTTGGTTATCCTCAGCCTCTTAGTCTCTCTTCAGCTCCTCACCTCGTCCTTCTCCCTTCTCCCCAATCCCTCCTGACTGCTCTGCCCATGGTGAACTGAGGAGATGGAATCTGACGGGGGGTCCCCTCTGCTAACCCAGAAGCGTTCTTGGGGGTATGGTACCACACAGGGCGTAATTGAAACTGTTTCTCCCCAGTGCCATTGCTGCCCCTAACTCATTTGAAATTCAGATTGACAGTTTCATATTGATTCCCCATTGCCAACTGATGTTGCAACTGGAGAATGAGAATCTGAGCATTGATCCGGCCTTTTTTCTGACAAATCTCTGAAAAACAGGTTGTTCCATTTGAGAGAAATCTGAGGCTAGATGGGGAAGAACCAAGACACAAACACACTCACAATTTCCTAAAGGAGTCCAGACAAATTTGAATCCCAAGACCAGATGTATAAAACAGGAAAAAGAGAGAGAGAGAGAGAGAACATTATAGACTAATAAAATGATGGTTCAGGATCAGAAGGACTCTTATAGATTATTCTAATCCCCACATTTTATAGGTTGGGAAATTGAAAAGCAAAAAAGGAAGTGACTCGCCAAAGGTCACGCAGCACCCACTTCGCTGTGTGACCCTGCCTCCCACCCCACTGTAGAACCCCGCTCCTGAACCTTTCCATGGTCTCTGTCATTAGGAGTCAAAACTGAGGTCTTTTAGATACCAAAGCATCCTAGTGTGACAAATCTTCTAATTAAAAGGTGAAAGATGGTTTAACACTGTCTAGTCAGTGCAGCTATCACCACAAGCCTTCTCAACGAGGGGCAGAACACTTGGTCCCAGAAGACCTCGCTGTCTTTCTGGAAATTACTATTAATCGAATCTGCCCAAAGCAAGTCTGATTCACTACATTACATTGCAGTAATCCCTGAAACAATTTGCATCATTTCCAAATACGTACATAGGGTCAGCAAATCCTAACAATCAAATATTTCGTTTCTCGGCTCCATTCCCGGCTCCTCTGCCCAGTAGCTCAGAGCCCATGAGCAGATGTTCACGTTCAGCAGCGGCAGTGGTTCCAAACGTGGGGCATCGGGGGGCCCCGTGGTTACTCTGCACAGACGCGCCAACCAGACTGACTGTAGCAGGGCCTTGAACGAATTCTGTGCAAAATGTCTACATATAGACAGAAATGTTCTGTGATTATCAAGTGGAGGGGCATGGATATTTTGACATTAAAATGGAGCCTCTGTATTTGACAGAGAATTAGGGAGATTTTGGACTAGGGCAGTGAGAGATAGGGGATGACCTTCGGTGGTTCACACGCAATAACAGTGAACAATTGTTGAACCAATTCTCTTTCAGTTCTGCTACTTTTCTCAAGAAGAAAGTCTCCATTAGATGTTAATATGTCTCTAACACCTTCCCCACCTGGCTGGTCTTCCTCTGGAACCTAGGGCAGTCCCCAGGCTCAGAACATTGGCAATCGACGGGGTATGGCTAGAATTTTAAACTCTTCTTTTTGTGTTTTCATTGTATTCACTATTGTGGTTATTTCTATTATGGCAAGTAATACTGTTTTCTTCATTTGTAAGTAGTTAAATATAAGGTTCCCTCTTAAAGGGGGGTAAGTTGAAAAGAAGCGAGGCAATTTCAAGTAAAATCTTAAGTGACTAATAGTAGAGCTGGTGCAGAAACAAGGCGAAAGTGTGGAAGTGATACCCAAGAAGCCACTGGTACAGGATACGTGGAGAGTCCGGATGAGAGAATTTCAAAATTTCAAAGAATTCTGCTGTCAATCACTTGACAAAACAGAGGATCATTTGGTAATTCACGATTTCTTCTCCATTTTTAAGTGTGGTAAATTCAGAGTTGTATATATCAGGATTGCTAAAAGTCAGACATGTTTTGATTTTCTTGGATGTAACAGAATATAACAAGCTTCAAAAACAAACAGTAACAATCCTCTTCACAATTTGTAAAAGGCTTTCCCATACAAGTAGCATTTGGGTGAGGCAACAATTGAAAATCCGCATTCTAATTCCTTCTCACATTAAAATACTTTGTGACCGGAGGCCAGTTACTTAGCCCTCTCAGAGTCTCCATCCCCTCCAGTTCAGCTCACCTTGCCGGGGTTGTTAGTGAGTCAATGGTCAGGTGACAAGACTGCAAATGCCTTGCTATAGACATGCAAGCTCAGATAACCAGAGGACTCCAGCTTTGGGGAGGATTCAGATATTAAATGGCACAGTTTGCTAATAGCAAATGGTAAGGGATAATTTGGGGCAAATTCATTCTCTCACTGTACCACCTCATAGGATTCAGGCTTATGAAAGAGGCCTAAAGGCCAAGAGGTCGCTTATGCTGTAGTAACTACCGAGAGGAAGGACTATGCTCCCAAATCTTATTATCTGAGATAAGGGGCTAGGCAGAGAGCAGGAGCTTATGAATGCTTCATAACTGCCACTCCTGGAGAGGTTCTAGAAGTGAATTAGAGCAGCAGGAAAGTCGTACATCATCAGCTGAGTGTCTGTGGTCCCCTTGGCTCACACCGGAGCCGCAGAGCAGCCATGACTCTGGTGCTGAATGGAGAAAAGTCTGGGAATGTGGTACTTACTATCTGTTGGCCATGTTTTGAAAGTGCAGTGAAATGAGAAGTCCTGGGACTGGCCTGAACTGCTACACACACACCCACACACTCACACACTCACACACTCACACACACATGCACACTCACTCACACATGCACACTCACTCACACACACATGCACACTCACTCAGACTCACACACACTCACACACTCACACAACACACACTCACACTCTCACACACTCATTCACTCTCACACACTCATTCACACTCACACACATTCACACCCTCACACAAACTCACACTCACACAAACTCATACTCACACATTCACACACTCACACACATTCACACTCACACTCACTCACACATGCACACTCACTCACACACTCACACTCACACTCACACACTCACACTCACCCACACACTCACCCACACTCACACATTCACACAACACGCTCACACAACACACTCACACACTCACGCACACATGCACACACATCCACAAACTCACACTCACACACAAACTCACACTCACACATTCACACACTCAAACACATTCACACTCACACAACACACACTCACACACACATGCACACACACTCACACTCATTCCCACACACTCTCACACTCACACACACTCACACTCACACACACTCACACACTCATTCACACTCACACTCACACACACTCACACTCACACAAACTCACACTCACATTCACACTCACACAACACACACACACTCACTCACACACACATTCACACACACTCGCTCACACACACTCACATTCACACTCACACACACACACAGAGCCAGGCAAGAGCGAGACAATATATTGAATGACTGCTCTGTTCAAAGAACTGTCCTGCTTTTATCTTTTACCTGTGCTATCTCAGTTAGTCCTTGTGCAAAACTCATTTGACATATGAGGCAACTAAAGTTCAGAGAGGTTAAGTAACTTCTCCCAAGGTCACACAGCTAGAAGACAACTGAGACGGCATTGATTCTAAATCATCTCTTCTTTTTACTCTTTTTGAGCTATTATGCTTTTACATTTCACAGCACATTTCAGAAACACACATGCAAAGTACATATCACATTCATACATCCACAAAGGCATTTAACACATTCACACCCTATACCCATGTACACATACACCCCACATATACACACAAAAATGCTCATCTTAAAGCACACACTGAACAGCACACTTTCACATGAACATAGGTATTCACATTTTTGCACGTACAAATCTATGTAACATGATCCACTATTCATCCACAAAAACTCCCATGCACACTCTAATCCCCACACACATCCATACACATACACCCACTTGTACACATAACATACATACACATCACATCTAGAAACCTATCCACATCACACAAACTCACAAACATCTATAGATATACACATAAAAACAGTAAAATGCATTTGTCCCTGATCCTGACAATCGAAACTAGTTCTTCGGTATATGATTAGGAACCTTCGGATTACTGAGTGTCTAAATAATCCTGGAATATCTTCTGAGTATACAAAGGAATACCAGATTGCTTTCAATATTTTTTTTTTATTACTGGGTATAATAGTCTAATTACTTTAAAATTATTAATCCATATATGCATATTTACAAATGCCCTACTCATTAGGATATTTGATTAATTAAAGTAGCTTATTATCCATGCATTCATTCATTCACCGTGCAAATTACTAAACACCAATTATGTTTGAGACACCATGGTAGATATAGTAGAAAAGTAAAAGAACAAACAATAAATAAAAACACCATGATTCCTGGTCTTAAAACACAAATACAAATGACTATAATAAAAGGTATCACGGCCAGGACCTGGCGAGTGAGGGGTGTGAGAGGGGATGGGGACCAGGAGACAAGATGGCCCTGAAGCGGCTGGTCCTAGAGAACGGGCAAAAGTAGGTGTCATCTGAAGAAGCTGTGGTCTGGAGCAGCAAGTTTGGAAAGGAAGCTGCGGTATTCAGTTTGGGAGAAGAATGTGAGGCACGACATCTAGATGGATGTGCCCTGCAGATATTTGCAAATGAGGAAAGCGGGATCAAGGGAGAAGCCAGCACAGAGACAGAGATCTGAGAGTCATCCGTTCGTTAGGCGTGATCACTTAAACAGTTACAACTGAGGAGATCAGAGAAGGAGCTGAGGCCACGAACGTGATGGAGCGCAAGTCCTTGGGGAACACCATGCCCTACTTGGCAGTGCAGGCTCGCATGTCCCTATGCGCGCGCTTCCTCCGGTGCACCGCCCCTCAGCACACACGACAGGGTGCGCCAGCTCCCAGCTCTCTCCTGGGTAGAACCGCAGGACTGGGAAAGCTCAGTCGCACAAAACAACCCTGCACCTTCCAATCCTGACTCCGGAAATCTGCATGCCTTTGAAAGTGTGGCAGGGAGAGGACGACTGTTCTTAGACATCAGTAATTCATACTACGCTATGACCTGAACCGACTTTGTTGAGTGGGAGCGGGGAGTCAGTTCCTTCCACCAGCCGTGCCTCAGTAAACCGGGCATTTACTGAAGTGTGTGTTTCATGTGATAGTCGTCCCATATATATAGGCATCTAAGCTTGTTAAATATTCTGGGAAGAGCTCAGGTAAAGACGTGTTCCGAAATGCATTTCATTTGGGCAATTTTTCTTTTTAATTAGTGACGGATTCTGAAGACAAACTTTAGGGAAAGCCTGGACTATATGATCTCTAAGATTCTTTTGGCTGTGCTGTTCCATGGACCTATGAGAGTGCAGGCACCCAAAACACAGGGCTAGGCCTGGCAGGAGGTTAATCCTTCAATCTCCGATCCCAGGGAGACCAGCAGCCAAGTATGATTGCTCACATCCCCCAGAGATGCAGCCTAAAAGAGTCAGCAGCTTCTCAGCAGCAGTCAGACACTCGGCTGCCTGCCAGGATCCCACACTGGCTATTTGGGCTGGATAAACAATTTAGCCTGGGCCTTACCTCATTAAGGATCTGTATTACCTATTTCTCAGGCTAAGAACACTCTAGTGGTTCTACAGGGTCTGGGCAGGGCTGGGATCTGACCACAGCATGAGAAAGAGCCATCATTAACCCTCTGCTTTCCTCTCTCCCTTCTCAGCCTTGCTGCTTCTAAGGAGGCTGAAGCTGCCCGCTCCGCACCCAAGCCTATGTCTCCCTCGGACTTCCTGGATAAGCTAATGGGGAGAACCTCTGGATATGATGCCAGGATCAGGCCCAATTTTAAAGGTAGAGAAAATTTTCCTTCCAGATCCCCAGGGATCTGTTTTTGTAGATGAAGAAGCAAGCAGCATGGTATTGGATGCAGATGGCAAATACATGATAAAAATCTCATGACTCTTTCCTCTGCCCAAGGCAGACTATTAATCGACTCAGTCTGTTCCCCACCAAGCCCAACCAAATGAAGCCTCAGAAACCAACTCAACAATACCTCTAGTTACCAGGAGTCAGTATGTAAATTAAAACCTATTTGCTACCTCTGGTATAATAGACAGAGGCAAACGTAGAATGTAAAGAAATGGGTTTGAGTTTTGGTTCAGGTACAAACTTACTCTCTGAACTTGAATAAGCCTCTTCCTTTCTGTGAGCCTCAATTTCTTCATCTCTTCAGTGATGGAGTTGGCTATATCTATGGTCTTTAAACCATGCTTCATGGAGCTCTAGGACTCCCATTCCAAGAGTAGCCAGAATCAAGATTTATGCAAAACTTCCCGATTCCTAAAACATGTAAATTCAAACGAAACATGCTGGTGAGCCAGACATGCCCTGTGGGTAGCCAACTCACCAACCCTCATCAAAGTGATCTGGGAGGTTTCTTTTAGCTCTCGCAGTCCAATGGGATCTTAATGCCTGTAACAAGAAAGGACAGCCCCCTTGCCCACTGCTACCTCAAGAGGCTGTGACACCGTGAACTGCTGAGCAGCATCCTGCAGGTGTGGCCTTCAGGACTCCCTCTCGGCCTGTGCCCTCGGGCCTTCCTCCCAACACCCCGGCAAAAGTCGCATTTCAAGGATCCATGGCAGCCTCCTAATAAATTTTTATTCCGATGCCCTTCCTTGCTGTTCCTTTTGGCTCAAGTCCAAGACCAAACAAGGGATATGACAGCTGGTAACAGCTTCCTAATATTTGCCCCCCATTCTCAGAGTGCTCAGCAAATAGACAGCTGACTGGGAGATGCACCAATGTTTGTGTTGGGGCCCACCTCCCACTCCTGTTTACCTTGAGGCTCTTTTGCTCCCCCAGCACTCTGCTCCTGAGGCCACATCTTCCAGCACCATTAGCATAACCTTGGTCCTCTCAAGGACAGGTAAGTCAGGACCAAGGTTGTTGTCATAGCACGCTGGCCTCAAGCCCTTCACCAGGGTCACAATCTCAAACACCTAGAGGGACCAGGCAGGTATGGCACATGAGTGAAGCAGGACGAAGATAAGAAAACGAGGAAGCACAGGGCTAGTCTAAGTGCAGCCGCTTCTCAGCTCCTGCAGTAGATCAGGCAGTTTTTTTTTCAGGTCTTCCAAGATAAGACTTGAGTCTGGGGTTTGGTGAAATCTTCCAAGTTGGCAGCTAAATCACATCTTTTAGAAACACCATAGGCCAAATCGCACACATTTGAGAACTGACCACCAGGTCGCATCCCCCACTCCGAGCAGTTTTGAGGAGTTCCAGCTCACCACGCCCCCTGGTGGGTGCTCTCAGAACTCCACCTTCAGTGCCATGGTCTGGTTTTCCTGAGGAGGAACTCTTGCTGCATTCAGGGTTCACGTGTTAGTTATCCTTTGTACACTGTACTTGGCACATAAAAGCACCACAATAAAGCTTTCAAGATGAATTAATGAACGAATGAGCCAAGAAATATGCTAAGGCATATAGCAGTTAAGTGACTCTCCCAAGTCATATTGTCAATGCTATAGGACTAACCCAGAGAGCTACTCTGACTCAATTCTCTGTCTAGTGCTAGTTGTGTATTTATCTGTTTATTTGCTTATTCATTTACTTATTGACTTACTTAGCAGTGGACATTTTTAAAAAATAAAATTTCTCCCAGACTATAACACCATTGAATTAGGGCCCTTCCTCTCCACACTGAGAACTTTATTCCAAACACTTGAGCCCAAAATCTACAGAACTAGATAATCTTAGTCCTCTCCCAAAACTGCACTGTCTCTCACCCCTTCAGGCCCCTCCAAGTCTGGCTCTGGGCAAGGTGCAGCCTCCTGGAATCCCACCGAGGAACTGGGAAGTGGGGTTCTCTACACTCCCTTGCAGTGAGGGCTGAAACACTGGCATGTGGGGATCTCCCGACCCCAGCCCCATGGTCCCTTCAAACTTCCCCCCAAACACAAATAACATTCCCAAAAGCCCCGCACTAACCACAGAGCTCCTGTAAGGCCCCCGTAACCCCTACCCAATAGGAAGAGACCTGCATCGTTTGAAAACTTGACAGAGTGATTAATCACCAGAAATTTAGCCTGCCCCCGATTCTCCTGCAGATAGGTGGAACGGCAGGTTCGGTCTACAGAACACAGTGGCAATGTAAATCATAACATAGAAGTAAAGGAATGCTAAAACTGAATTCTACAAAGCCTGCTACTTACCTGGCACACATGACCCAGGACAAACCGCTTGATGTAGCTGGGCCTCTGTTTCTGCGTTTATAAAATGATCCAGTAGAACAAGGCCTTTTCAGCTCTGATATTCTCTTTCTTCTTTAAGACTTTGTATAGGATAATGGTTCCCAGGATCCAAGGCACAGCGCAATGCAAACACATACACAAAAGCAAAATTAAACTTTAATATTTAATGAAATATATATATCATCCTTCTGCCAAAGGCAGCTGGATTGTAATTTTCTTGAGGACAATTTAATTTCAGATTTATATCAATGAATCTCACCTCCCCATGGGGTCCTTTTGGCTGGCACCCTTTCCCACACATAAATCAGGATCTAATTTATATGGGAATCACAGCCCCAGACATTTGCAGGGCTTGGGTGGGAACTCTGTGTACGTCATTCAAGGCATAGGCATTAACTCTTTGGGGCATCTTAATGGTATGAGGTTAAATGAAAAGAAAAGCCTGGGTCTGAGTCTAAATGGGGAGGGGGTGGGCGACTAATAGGCGTTATTTAAGTGGAAGTGACAAAGAAGCAGATTTCCATTCAGTGTAAGGAAAATTTTTTAGCAGACAGAGCTATCCAACTATGGAAAGAATTGTTCAAAATGAAATGAATTCCTTACTACTGGAGGTGTTCAAGCTCTTAGCCTTGAATGGGCAACTGTCTACAGCAGTGGTTCCTAAACCTGGCTGTGCATGAGAATCACCTAGGTAGCTCGTTAAAATCTAGACTCTGGGCTAATCTCAAGAGATTTGGGTTCACTGGGTCTGGGATTAGGCCAAGGAATCTGTAGTTGAACTAGTGCCCCAGGTGATTCTATTGCAGATAGCCCTGTCTACACATTGATTTGGGAAACAATTGATTAGCTGACCTTTAAGAAACCTTCCAGCCCTGAAATCCTATAACCTTGTAATTCAAATGCATAGCTTCCATGAGGGAATTCCAAACCACTGGGGCTCAGAGTGGCTGCCTAGATCAAGAGCTACTCTCCCAGCCTGCTGGGGCAATTGCAATCCAGGACGCGGAAAGGGCATGCCTGAGGTAAAACAGCCATGTGCTGGAGCTATGTCAAAAACCTAGGGGGCCCAGCTCTGCCTTGGAGGGAAAATCTGGATTCTTACCACAAGGCTGAGTCCCTTCCTACAAGCCAAGATTTCTGAAAAGAAGGAAATTGTGTCTGAGTTTGGGTGAAATGCTTGGGCTACTTTTTCAAGAG
>NW_006431919.1:3006566-3084852 GCF_000325575.1 Pteropus alecto | reverse complement strand
GGGAAAGAGAGGAGTTGGTGACAGGAGACAAGAATATCTGCTTCCTTCCTTCCACAATCAGAAAACGAGCTCGATTCCTAGGTCCACCACTTGCTGGCTAAATGAGCTCAGGTGAGTTGCTAAAACTCTCTGTGCTCCACTTGCACAGCGGGGACAGTAACTTTGCCTTGCCTACCTCTGGACCTCTTGAGGAACAACAAGAAGGGAGACCTGAAAAAATTCACAAATTGCACATTACGATCTTCATGTGTAGCATTATGACCTATTATCGAAGTCTTACCCACCTTCAATGTCAGCTCAAGGTCATCACTTTCATGGGGTCTTCCCTAATACCTTGCTCTCCAGAACCTCTCTTATACCTGGGCTCCTACTCCTTACATCGCTCTTATCCATGGTCTCACATCCCTCTCTCTGGTTCTTGTAGGCTGGCCCTCTTGTCAGCTCATGTGGAAGCCAGTGCTCAAAACTCTG
Organism: Pteropus alecto; assembly: GCF_000325575.1. NCBI lineage: Eukaryota > Metazoa > Chordata > Mammalia > Chiroptera > Pteropodidae > Pteropus > Pteropus alecto. The sequence continues at coordinate 3,084,381 of NW_006431919.1, read as the reverse complement.
GATTCAAGTATAGCCATTAAGATCGCCAGCTTTGGAATTAGATAAATCTGAATTCGAACTCTCATTTGGTTATTTGCTAACTGTGTGGCTGTGGACAAATAACCTCTCTGAGCCTCTGTTTCCTCGCCTGTAAAACAGAGGTAATAACCATATCTTCTCATGGAGTCGCTGAGAGGATGGAATGAGATCATGTTAGTGACAGCAGCAAACCCTGTAGTGCTCAGTAAACGGTCACTGCTATAATTAATAGTATAAAATGACGAGATTCGGTTCCAACTGGACAGAGGTCCCTCTAACAATACGATTCCAAAGAGCGAACACTCCACCTATTTCCTATCCTTTGCAGCAGGACTCAAAACAGCTTGCCTGGGAAAGTACTTAACAAAGTCTTATGGACTTCCCTTGAGGTTCCCTCTGGATTCCTCAGCTGGTAGTTCCCATCAACACCCTTTCAAAGCAATCATTCGTGGTTCATAAGTTCAAGGCAAAGAACTTGCTGTTCCTGCGATTCCCAAGATGGCCTCCAAATGTTGTAGCCTGAAATACATTTCAGCCACAAATTAGAAGGCAGCTGATGGGGTTTAGGGAAGGGATTTCAACCATATGGCAGGAGGACGAATCACCCTGTGTTAATGAAAGTACATATCAGCTCAGCCTCTGGTGCTCTGTATCTGGTGCTCACTTAGGGACCAGGGAATCTAGCTCAGCAATGTGGCTAGGAGTCCCAGCTTCTCAGGGTTGGGGTGGAGGGCAAGCAAGGGTCTCCTCACCAAGGGGGGTCCATCCCTGAGGTCAGTGTTCCAGGAACAGGCCTGATCCTGTGGGTTTCTTCAGGGCCATGGAGCTAAGCAGTGCTCTCTCTTGATTGGCAGGTCCCCCGGTGAATGTGAGCTGCAACATTTTCATCAACAGCTTTGGTTCCATTGCTGAGACAACTATGGTGAGTAAGTTAAAACACAAGCTGCTATTTCATGCTGGGGATAACTCTCTCTCCCTAAAATACCCTCTGCATTGGTCTTCCCCAAGGAGGTGGGGAATCTGATATATTTTCAGATCTCCAGTGGTATACCATGAGACTTGGACCTTTTTGCTATCCTAGTCAATGTTTTCCGTGAAGATATACTTCTGAAAATAACCAAAGAGCCAGCAGGGCTAGCACAGGCCAAATGCCCAGGATTATAAAAACAAAGTTATATCAACGGGCTAAAGTTTTAGATTAAAATTAAACACATGCTTATAAGTTTCAAATTCAACTGTGGAATAACAGAAGACTGGTTATAAGAAGCTGAAATTGGTACATTGGGTTGATTCTACTCTATTCTCTACCTTTGTATGTATTTAAAAATTCCCATGGTAAAAAGTTTAAAATAACACTAGTCAATAACACTAGAAAAAAAGACTAAAAGGAAAAATACTAAAATGTTAATAGCAATTATCCCTGTATCATAGACTTATCTATAATTTTATTTTCTTCTTTCAGTATTTCTATATTTTTTCAAATTTCTACAAGGAGTAAGTATTACATTAGTAATTATAAATTAGTACAATGACACTTTAAAAATTTTTTCTCAATCCTTGAAAACGAAACAAAAAAATCAATTGTACTTCTTTTGAAGAGAGTGATCTAGCTTGTGAGAAAATAATTAAGGCCACCTAAAATCATCTCTTTATGAGCAGAGAAGCAGCTAGTCAGTCACCAAGTCCTATAGATGTTGCTTCCTTGAAGTCCTCTAAACCATCCATTTCTGGACATCTACCTGTCCCTAATCTAGTTTAGGCTGCCGTTATGGCTTGCTCTCATTACTACAAAGGGTTCTCGACTTTCATCTTGCACGTCTCCCCCCCACCCCCATCCATTCTTTCTCACACAGTGGTCTTCATGAAATACACACTAACCACACCACCCCTTACTTTAATACCTCCCCCAGGACTCCTCCTACCTTCAGCATTAAGCCCAAATTCCTCTGCAAAGCTGAGAAGGCCCTTTGGGATTCTGCCCTGCTTCATCTCTTCTCTCTCTCATGTCCTATTTGGGATAAACGGAAATGCTCAGAGTTCTCCACACAGGTGGTGCTCTCTCTGGTTTACAGCTTCTGTCGATGTTGTTGGGGCCTCTGCCCAGAGCACCCACTCCAGCCTCCTTTCCCTTGCCATCTCTTATTCTCTTTTAAGTCTCTGCTTAGAATTGCCTCCATAGGAAGCCTTCACCCTCGAACACGTGTGTGCGTGCATTCATGTGTGCTTGACCCAAGGCTAGGATGTCTCCCTTCCCATTCTCATGAGACATTTTACAATTCTCATAATAGCACTTAACCTTACACTTAACACCACCACAGGCTGCATATTTGTCTCTCTTTTCACTATAATGGAAGTGCTTTGTGGTCCAGAATTTTGTCTCATTTCCTGTGGTAACCTCAGCAGCCAGTGCAGTGATTTAATAACAGGCATTCAATAATTTTTTAAATAAATAAACCAAACCAGATATATCGTTTGTCAATCAAACCACTATTTCATCCTAAACATTAGATCTAAACTTTCAGTCCCAGATTGGCAAAAATCCTTGAATTCTCTGTAGGTCATGTGGCAAATGGTCCAAAATTTGCCCTTTTGCAGAGGCCAGTCTTGATTTGGCCAGGTAGAACCTGTCCACATCCAAAGGACAACTGATCAAAGTCTCTAAAACTACAAGGTCCATTATCTCCAAATGGAAATGATCCCACTTGTCAATAAGGAACAATTATGGCTGCTTTTCACTCAGTATCCAGTATCAAAAGCCAAGTTTTTCCACACTTTGAATGGATGTCCTCCTAAGCGCTCCTAATAAGCCCCTCTGCTTTTCTTCTCCCTCCCAAATCAGAGGTGCACCGACATTTGCACTACTGTACTACTTCGTGCAGTGGGTGTTGACAGCTTCGCTATTCTGAAAAGGTAAATAGTTCTCAAACCCAGTCAGGGACCACGGTCATATAAAGAACTTGGTTATTTGAGGACAGGCGTACGCATCTGCACTCCACCACCACTCCTACTTGTTTCTCTATAATGACCACACGGATCTACTTCCGTGATGCAGACTCCTGAAAGAACAGCAGTTTGCCTTTATTTTGTGCGGGAGTTAAAAGCCCAGGCTCTGGCGTCACATAGCCCTCGGCTCACTCACTATATGTGAGGAGCTGATTTGCTTCGTGTCGTTAAGCCTCAGTTTCCTCATCTGTAAAATCCCGTCTATGGTCATGCTACCCTGAACAAGCCCGATGCCGTCTGATCTCGGAAGCTAAGCAGGGTCGGGCCTGGTTAGTACTTGGATGGGAGACCACCTAGGAAGACCAGGTGCTGTAGGCATAAAAAATAAAAAATAAGGGATTGTAAGCTGACAAGGTCCTTGCAATCTGTGAGGTCAACCAAGAGCTGTCTCACCTAAAAAATAAAAAATAAATAAAAATAAAATAAATTCCAGCAGTGATGAACATATTCACCTCATCAAGTTATTATGGGTAGTATGTGCAGGAAAGTATTTATCACAGTAAATGCTTAGTAAATGCTCTATTTTGATGATGACGATGATGATGAAGAAAAGATGATGATAATAGAGATTCTTGATACCGAAGCCTCAGAGATATCACAAATTAGCTATGTAATCTTGAGCAAGACTTCTGTGAGCCTTAGTTTCCCCACCTCCATGCCTCCTGTCTACCATTCCAGACTTCACTCCTGCTGCATTTGGCTTCCTACAGAGACAGTGCAGCAATTAGGACCCAGTTTTCCATACCCAAACAAATCTGAGGCTCTATGATCTGGGCAAGGCGGCCTCAGTCAGCTTCCTCATCGATAAAACGGGAAACCAACAGCACCCACCATGTGACCTGCTGTGAGAATGAAGAAATAAAGCGTAGAAAGTGCTATGTGCAGTGCCTGACACGAAATACACACACAGTGAATGTCAGCTGTTATTATTAAATGTCACTTACAATTTTCAACATATTTCACGCTCACTCTCCTACTTGATTTCTTCTCCGAACACTAGGTCTTACAACCACTGCATAAAGCAGAAATGGCAAACACTATGTTCCCCATCATACAGCTGAGGAAAGTGGGAAATGGAGACATCACATCACAGAGCTGGTTAGCAGTGACCGAGCAGGGATTAATAAGCTCCAGGGGTCATGACCCACAGACAAGTGTTTGTTCTGCAGGATGCTGCCATAACACCAAAGAGCACAGACTTGGGAAATTGGAGGACCACAGACCCATAAAGCACACTTACACAACGACCTAAGTTCTATTCAAAGTGGAAATTCAATCTCATATCATGCCAGGCTCAGCACTCCTCAGGGAAAAATAGTAAATGGTGATAATGGAGATAACCAACAAGCGGAGCCCCGAAAAGATGGCCCCCAGTAGGGTAGACAAATGACCTTTAGGTGGGAAATGAAGGATTGGCAATGATGGGCCTCCCTAGGGTGGTCCATAGGTGACACAGGTTTCTTATTTATGAAAGTTAATCCAAAGTAGGAATTGTCATTTTCCAGCTTGCACATTCTATACTATTGTGATTTTTTCCCCACTGGGTTCTTTATTATCTATATGTCTTTAATTTATTTTGCAAATGATTTAAGGGAGGAGAGACTAAAAATCTCAGAGCTAGAAAAAAACTTAAGAAATGGTCTAAACCATTTCTCTATTTTACAGAGAAAATGTGACGCCATTTCTCTATTTTACAGAGAAAATAGAGAAATGATGGCTACAGTGGTCATATCACATGAACAAGTCGCACAGCATGGAATGGGTGCTCTTTGCAGTGGCCAAGGGTTCCTCTCCTTTCAGCTTCCTTCTCCCCTAGATCACACCAACCAAATCATTTGGATCCCTTTCCCATTCAAGCCTCTTTCCCAGTCACTCAGAATACAAGAGCAACAACCACACATTAAGTGCTACCGTGTGCCAGGCAGTGTGCAGAGTACCTCTGCATATATCATCTCATTTAGACCACATGAGAAGCCCCAGGAGGCAGGAAATGTTATCCCCCATCTTACAGATAAGGAAACTGAGGATCAGAACGGTTAAGTCACTTACACAAGGATACATGACTAATGAGTGGCAGAGGCAGGATATGAATTGAGATCTATCTTACCCCGAAGCCCATGTTCTCCTGAGCCAAATATGAATATTTAACTCCTGGCTGTTTGGGATTACCCAGTCCCTCTCATTTCCTTTCGGTCCTATGGAGTTAGAGCTGAAAGGGAACTTTACTGAACAGACATGCCCAGGCCCCCAAACTCCCAGCCCAGGGCTATGACTCTCCAACAGAGCTGGTTATGCACTCTGGGTCCACTGTAATATGGACATAGTCTCGATATCAGAGACTTTCCAGGCTATATTTGTTCTTCAGGAGCAGCAGGAGTACATAGCAGCTCTATAAACAGCTGGAGTCCCTAAGCCTGACAGTCTGTTTCCCAGGGCCTGGTTTTATTCACCAGAGCTAACAGACCTGAGAGCAGAGAGAGGCAGCCAGCAAGTAGGGGTCTCTATCCATTCTAGACCAGGGGAGAGATGAGGCTGCCTGTCCTTCATCTGACCTTTGCAGGGTCTCTTGTTCTAAGTCTAGGCAGCAAGACATAGGTAGAAGTTGTAACAGGAATGGATGAGGAAGAAGTGGGAAGGGGCTCCTGATCTAGAGCAGCCCCTCAATAGTCTACAGGAGAAAGATCTGGAGCTAGAACCTACAGGGAGCCGCCCAGCTTGTCTGGACACATACATGCTTATGAGTGTGCTTAAGTGTGCACTGCAGCATCCATGTATCTGTGTAGTATGTATGCATGTGTGTGTATTGTGGAACTGTGTGTTAGTGCAAATGCACACATAGGCATGTGTATATGTGTATGCTAGTTTGAATATACTGGACATGTAACTTCAAACAGAAATGTGTATGGCCATGTACAGGTATGAATATAAGTATGTGTATTTCTGTGGTTATAAATATAAATATGAATATGTATAAGTGTGTATGTGCATGTATCTGTGTGCATGCATATATGTAAGAATATGCAAAAGTATTTAAGAGCGAATGTACATGAAGTATATTTTTCCATTTATGTAACTGTGTGTGGATATTAGTGAATATATAAGCACATATTTAAGTATGCATCAGTCTTATGCATACTTAAATATGCATATTATTAAATAAGCTGGTGTTCCTCCAGACAGAGTGACCCTGTACCCCAGGTGATGCTAGATTTATTTAAATATGCATGAGTCAGCATATTTACCTGTATTTATGCATATGCATGTGAATATATATCCATACAAATACATGTGAATAAGTGAAAGAGTATTTACATATGAATCAGTATGTGAGTTTGAGTATGTCTGTACACGTGTGCAGGTGTACGTGGCATGTATATGGCTGGAATTCATGTGGAACTATGGGCAATGAATGAGAGTGTGTGTGTCTGTGTGTGTGTGCTGATGTCCTTTGGGCATGAATCTCACTGTTTCCATTATTAGGTCATAAGCTCCAGCCTCCCTCACCAAGGGTCAAACTAGCCTTGCACAGACAGGTACCCTGTGCCCACGACCCCTACGGACTAGTGACAGTCTATCCACAGTATGATTATGGACAGCAAAACTCTGGCACATTTTTTCAAGTATATGAGCAATAGACAAAAACAAGCTTTTATAATGAATCCAGTGAAAAAGAAAACAGAGAGAAAGAGAAATGCAAATACACAATCTAGTATACGTCCTACTAGTCTCCCCTCCTTGCCTGTACAAACATTTATGTGAATACACACAACTTTGTAGAAATAGAACTGTGCAGCACAGTCTGCTTTTTTCACTTCTACCGTGTCTTAGAATCTCCCCACATCACTACATACAGGTCTACCTCATTCCTAACTCTCCACACACCACCAAACTTGGAAACATAATAAGGAGTTTATTATTATTACATTCAGTATATGACAAAATGATTTTAACCTGGTTCCAGACGTTCTGGCCTGCCTGTGAAATTCCACGGCCTGGACAGCACGTCACGGTGTTTAACCACCCTTCTCCTAACAGCCCTCTAGGCTGATGCAGCTTTTCACTGCTATAAACATCGCCAGAATGAATATTCTTGGACGGAACTCTTTGTGCATTTCCTTAGGATCTATTCTAGAATTGGAATTACTTTATCAAAAAAAAAGAATGCACTTTTAAAATTATTTTGACAGATATTATTGCCCAACTCTTCTGAAGAAGCTTCGATAATTTACTGTCTTCATAACAGTGTTCATTTCTCTTTCTCCTTGCCAACCCAAGATATTATCAAGGTTTTTTACCTAACCAGGTGAGATTTTTTAAATGACACTTCTTGTCATTTTAAATTTTCACTCTAGATTGCTAGTGAATTTGAGCATCTTTCCATATGTTTATTGGGCGTTTTGAATATTATAGTTTTTACATGTACCTCCTTAATTTGTTTGGTTCAGTTTAGTCTTCTATAAAGTATTTGGTGGTGGTTTAATTTTACTTCTCCCTGATTAGACAGTAATTTTTCCGACATCATTCTTAAGTAGTCATTATTTCTCCACCGATTTGAAATGCTATCTTTTTCATAAGCTAAATGCCCGTATTTACCTGGTCTGTTTCTAGTCTCAGTTTATTGTCTCATTGCTCTGTTTGTCTGTTTCTACACCAATACCACACTACTTTAATTACTATGGCTAAACACTATATTTCTATGTCCAGTAGAAAAAGTCTTCTCTTGTTCTTCTTTTACAAGTTTTTCTTGACCTTTCCAGCCCATTTTCTCTTCCACATGAACTTTAAAATCAGCCTGTGGAGGCTTATGAAAATTGCCTCAGATTTTTTAGGTCGGGTTTATAGATTAATTTGGGAAGAAGTGATATCTTTACAATATTTTATAAACATGGTATGTCTCCCCATCTATAATAGGTACTCCTTTATGGTTTTCAGTAAAGTTTTAAAGCTGTTTTTTTAATATATACAACTCATTTATTTATTAGGCTTATTCCTAGATATTTTGTGGGTTAGTTGCTATTGTAGATAAGATCCTTTTTTTGTTGTTGCTTTTCCCATTACATTTTACAGTCTTTCTACACAGCTATTATTAGGTCACTTCTTATACTCTTGGGTTGTGGGGGATCTAAGAGAAAGTCTATTAAATGTCATCCAGTTAGACATGGCTCCACACTCCACAAAGCCTTGGTAAACTAAAGACTAAGAGGAGACCAAGGAGAGAGCACTCATAAATGCCATTAGAGTCTGTTACGGGCAGAAAACAGAATTACAGGCAGTCTTGGTATCATCTGCTGGATGACTCTCTCCCAAAACACCACCAAGAGAGGCATCACCATCATGAATTTATGACAGCTCAGAGTTGGCTCTCCATCAGATTAGCTTCGGGAATGCTGACTCATGACAATCAAACCCACAAAAGATTGAAGTGGGTAAATAAGATTGTCAAGTTATTTTAATTTACCATGGATCTTTCCATTCTAATAAGAAGAATGCTCTTGTCCTCCATGAAAATGCTTCCTTGCCACTCTCTGAATATAAGGGAAGCCAATCAAAAGTTGCTTCTGACATACCTGGAACTTCAGGAAAAGGCAGACAGTCTTGAGGGATATTCCATCCAAGCCAGAGAGAGGTCTAAGGAACCATCCTTGCTTCACTGTACAGAAACCCTCTTTCCAGTGACAAAAAAACCTGGTGTTCCTCCAGACAGAGTGACCCTGTACCCCAGGTGATGCTAGATTAGCGATTGCCAAATTCCGTCACTGTACAGAAACCCTCTTTCCAGTGACAAAAAAGCTGGTGTTCCTCCAGACAGAGTGACACTGTACCCCAGGTGATGCTAGATTAGCAATTGCCAAATTCCTGCTCCCCAAACTACTAAATGAATGTCTCCCACAGGTTTATAAAATAGTTCGCTAAACAAGACACAGTACAATAAATTAGGGTTCCACTTATTAAAGTACAAGCACGTGCCTGTTCTAAATCATTGAGATTGCACATGGGTCACTGTGATTGATGCTGGGCCTCGCCCAGCTCCTCTGCTGCATATTCATCTCTGCCGTTAGTTTAATGCTCAAAGAGCAACCTTATTTGCTATATTTCCAAGTTTGTCGGTGTCTCACCATTGTACCCCGGACTGCCGACACTGTCCTCTTTCCACGTTAATGTCCACCCTTCAATTTGCAACCAGCTTTGAAGCCACCTCACTGTTTAATATGACAATCCGAAGTCCTTCACCTTATACAGACTGCAAGGATATGTATGAGCCAACCTGCCACATGGGCCGGGGTGGGGCCAATATACTATGTCTACTATATTTCTCTAACCTACCCATCTAGGAACTTGGTTTAAAAAATAAAAACAAAAAATGAAAAATAAAGGAAATAGAGAAGCAGTATGAAATTGTCAAAAGAATGTGAAATTGGGAGCCAGACAGTCCTGGATTCATATCCCTACTCTAGCACTACTGCTACTAGCTAAGGAACTCTGAGCAAGACATTTAACCTCTGACTAACCTCCCTGAGTTTCCGTTTCCTGACCTATAAAATGAACGTAATAATACCCAGTGTGCTATGTTGATGATGGGTTTAGAGATACAATGCATATAAAGTTCTAGCAAATGTTAGACACCAATAAAAGCAGCTGCTATTAGCATGTTTATGTAATTATTAAACTCATGCTGGGCTTTAGTGATCCCCTAGAGACGAACAAAGATGCTCAGCTCCACTGGTCCAAACCACCTACAGTTCTTTACAACGAATGTAGCTCTGATTGTGTGAGACCCAAATGAGAATGCATTAGGCAGGGTGGTGACTTAGGAGAGGTTCAGGGCACAAAGCAAGCATCTGGAGCCAGAGAGGCAATGAGTCAGGATCGGGGGAGTCTGCCAGCACTGGACTTGAGTGTAGAGCAGACAATGAGTCAAATCGGAGGGTTAAAGCAGGAGCACTAGTGGACTGTTGGACCTGGGGCAGAAGCTTTTTTTCATTTACCCTTTTGAATACTTCCTGCTAATTGTGGGTTTTGACAAACCCACAGTAGCCAGAGGCAGTATCCAGTGGCACTAGGGTGCCATGAAACTGTTACTCAGTGAATTTCTGGGAGATTCTGGGTTGTAGTCCAATGGTTAAGTGCTTGGGCTCTGGCATTAACACCTTGGGTTCAAATCCCTGCTTTGCCATTTACTAGCTTTGTGATGCCGAGAGTGTTTTTTTAATTTCTGTGTGCTTTGATTTACCTAACTGTGCAATGGGAATGATAATAGAATCTATACCACAGGATTATTGTGAAGATAAAATAAGACATATAAAACCCTTAGCATCATTCCTTGCATGTGGTAAAGCCTCAATCCATTAGTATTATTTGCATGGTTATTATCAGTTCTGGATCTACCAATAACTAATGGTGGGAATTTGAGCTTTTAAGGTTTTAGTTTCCAGATGTGTCCAATAGGAATAAGAATTTTGTCTTCTATGCCAAACCTCATAGAAGAAAATTAATGTGAAGGTGCTTTAAAAAGTAAAAAGCAGCAAATAAGCATAAGACATTATTAATAAAAGGAGCCAATACAGTGTACTATTTAAAAGCATAAGACTTTGGAGTCAACCAGTTGTAGATTCGAGCCTCAGCTCTGTCACTAACTTTAGACAAAGCACTAAGTAGCCCTAAGCCTCAATTTCTTGGTAAAATGGTATCACTGTGAGAATCTGGACAGAGTTCATTAAAACACTTAGCACAGTGCCTGGCACTTAGTTAAGTGAATTCTACATATGCCAGTGAGCTAGATCCATACCCTCACAAGGCTGTCTGGAGACTGGAGCTGACTCTTCTTACATTTGGAGGCACCATCTATGACTCTGGTTTCACAGTGCTTCTCAGAGTTCTGGGGAAGCACCGGAGAAGGAGAGCAGCAGGTGGGAAAGGAAGCAGCAGCTCAGAAACCAAGCCTGGCCAGCCTCTACTCTGAACAGCCCCTAGCCCCTGGCTTTCAGCAGACTGGTCCAGCTCTCATGCATCTTAATCCCAAACCCTGTCAGAGCTGAGTATAGATTAGAGCTTCTCCAAGGTGAGCAGAACCCTCCCAACGGCAGATTCAGCTGGTCCTCCTCTTGCTGCCCTCAAAGGTGTACGAGTAAATAAGTAAGAAAAGAATGGGATGGGGATCCAGCTTGTATGCAAGCCCCATCTTAGTCACTGAAGTGCTGTGTGACCTGGGGAAAGTCCCTTTCCCTCTCAGGGCCATGGGTAAAATGAAGGAGTCGAGACAGAATTCTCCAAAGGTTCTTTCTAGCTATAATGACGAAAATGATGAAGATGATGATGACAAAGAACTCTGATTCTCGCCCACCCTGCTCCCCATTCCTATTATCTTCGTGTAGCTCCTCATTTCTCAAATGGCCTGTCACGACCTCAAAGCAGGTCTCCCTGTGCCTGTGTTCTCTCACTTCCAACATTTCATAGTCATTCCTACCATGCTGATCTTACTGAAGCCAAATTGTGATACTGTTCCACTGTTTCAGACTTCAGTGGTGCCCAACTGGCTACAGAATAAAATCCAAACACCTTGGTTTGGCAGCTAAGGAGCCCCAGCCTCAAGTCCATTTTACAGCCTTATCACGGCAGAGTGGTTGAGAGCACAAACTTTTTATAGTCAGAAAAACTAGATTCAAATTCCAACCCAAATGTTTACTAACTGTGAATTGGGACAAATTATTTAACTTTCTGAATCTTCTTCATCTATAAGGTTAGGGAAATACCTGTGTTATAGGCCTGGTTTAGAAATAAAATGAGCTGAAGTGTGTGGCATGCTTAGCACATGCCTGGTACACTGTAGGTCCTCAGTAAGGAGGACTTTTTAATACTTATGTTGCTAATGTTTGAGCTAAACTCAACTGTTTTAATGCTTCTGCCTATACACCACTGCTTGTGCTATTCCTTCTACATGAGATTCCCTCGACCCCAATTCCACACATCCTAATCCTAATACACCTAAATCCTAAACCCTAGTCCTCGCGTCCTTTCCTACTCTCAGCCTGTACTCTTGTCTTCCGTCCTTCCTCTTCAAACATCGCCGGCCTCGTTTCCAGCTGAAACCAGATACTGTTCACATCTCAGAACAATACCAGATCTAGAGAGGATAACTTCAGGAGGATGGAATCAACTGACTGGAGCCATTTCAAATGCCACCTTCTCTCCAAAAGCTTTTCCAGACTCACCCAACCTGGCTGGAAGTAATCTCAGTGACTTGAGAGCAATACCTAATACCTATGTGTTAGACCCTCTCATGACTCTTACTTGTTACCTTCAGTTTTGTATGGTGGATAACTGTGTCCATCTTCCCTTGCCTGTTAAATCCTTTGAGCTCTGTGACGGTAGAAACCAAGTAGATCCATGCCTTCACCCTCACTGTAATCCCACTGGGCCTCATAAGTGTTTATGGCATTGAATTGAGTTTAAAGAAGAGACAGTTGGAATTCTGAGACTTTGAGAGTTGGAATTCTGAGACTTAGGAAGGTATAAGAACCTGGTACTTCTCCACCTCTTGGGTGACGTCTCTTTGTTCTGACCGCGGTGGGCACATATCTTGCCCTCCACATCTCCTTCCCACCAACACAGTTACCGACCTCTTAGAGTTTGCCTACTAAAACACCTCATGCTTCCGGTTTCACCATAATACTGAGTTTAGAGGAGTTTCCTGGGAGGGTTTAGTATCTAAAATTAGACACAATAGGGTCGCAGGTGGGGGGAAATCCAATTGCAGGTGGCACACGGGAACCCCCAATAAACGTGTGCTGAATGACCAAATGAAAAAGTAAAGGAGTTAATGCTCTACCGCGGTCTCACAAGCATGGCCGTTACCCAGTTTCCAGAAATCAGACGATCATGGAGTCTCGGAGGCACGTAAAGACTGTTAAGCTAGAGCCCTGGAAATTCCTCCCATCTCAGACCTAGATGGACCACCCTGAGACTCTGAGACCTAGAAACTAACTCCCAAAGGTGAAACCTGAGGCTCTAGGGTGGAGAATTCACATGTTCCCCGGCCCCTGAACCTGAACGTGGACCCCCAGCATGTCAAACACCGACCGACGTGAGTACAGGGCTAAGTAAGTAAGCAAAATGGCATTTAGCTTTCAGCCTGTTACACCGATTACATTGATCTCTTCCGAACGGCATTTCCCACTGCTGCTTGCCAACCAGGGAGGAGAAATCAATGGCAGCAACTTGTTGAGCAGCTGCTGAGCAGCGGAGCGGGCCTGCCGAGAGATGTCGAGCTGCCTGAGGACACAGAGATACACCTCCAGGTCTCTGCTCTCACGTCCATCGGTCATTTCATAATGAGACTCTACACTTTTTATTTTGCTTTTCTTCTTTTAGGTAATGTACATTTATATTTTTGGCAATCGACATGCATTACTTCTGTAATAAAAAAATATATATTTTTAAAATATCAGTAATAAAATGCAAATGTCATGATGTCCTTCGCTACTTAACATTCTTCAAAGGCTCTACATGACTCCCAGGATGAAGTCCAGATTCCTCGGGGCAGCGTGCCAGGCCCTGCACACTTCCGCCCTCTCTTCCCCTTACTCATTTACTTGCTATTCTTCTCAAAGTGCTGCCTTCTTGCTCTGTCCCTGGGCCTTCACGCATGCAGTTCCAACCACCCAAAATGCTTTTCCTTTTTGGCTCAACTCTATTTGGTCTCATCTTAAATATCATGTTTTCCTGGATCCTTCCCTGACCACCACCCCCACATCTAGATGGGGAGCCTGTCTTCTCTAACTTCCCTAACACCCTGTACTTAATCCCTACCCTGTACCTAAGCCCCTTACCGCAGTGTGGTATAAACATTACACTGTAGGCTCTGTGACTGCTTAAATATGTCTTTCTTGTTCTCAGTATATTCTCCAGTACCTAGAACAGTGCCTGGCACTTACTAGATGCTCCGTTAAATGCCGTTGAAAAAGTAAAGCTAATAACAATTAGTTATTAGATTTGGAAGGGTTCTTAGAGACCATCTAGCCTTACTCCTTCTTTTAACAGTGAGGCCCAGAAAAGCAAATCAGGTTCTAATCCCAGGTGCTTTACAGAATTGCTACATGACCTCGGAAAATGCCTTCCCTCTCTGAGTCTCAGTCTCTCCAGCTATAAAATGAGGAAAGCTCGTCCTGCTCCAATGTTTTTCTGGCTTTGCCACCACCACCTCCTCCCCTTCTTCTTGGGTTTTGGGTACCTTCTGGGTACACTGACGGGGTGAGTAGGTGGGATGGTGCAGAAGAAATATAAACTCAAGTTCACCCTCTCAAATTGTTGCCAATCAAATTGAGGAGATAAGACACACTCAGTAAGGAAGTGCTAAATTAAATGTTTCTGATGATTCCATTTTGCTAGGCGGTCAGAAAAGGAAGAGATCAGGGAAGCCTGAGGGCACCAAGGCTCCTGCAGGAGATAAGGCTTAAACTGAGCAGGCAGAATTTACCGAGGCTGCGAAGATGAGAGAAGAGTATCCCTGGCACAGAACTGGCTAACCACACCCATGGGACGTGAGGACCAAGTGGTCACTGAGGGTTAGGCTGATGTGGATTCAGATCCCAGCTCTGCCACTTACTAGCTCTGGGGCCTTGGACCTAAGTTCCAAACCTCAGTTTCCTCACCCTTACTATGGGAATCTGAATGTCTAGCTTGCAGGGGTTTTGTGAGAACTACACATATATGACAGTATCTAGAACAGCGCCTGGTATCTAACAGACAGATCATTTTAAGAAATGCACTTTCTTTTCTTCCTTCCAGCCACATAAATAGGCTTGACACGTCACTGGCAAGAACATCAAAAGTACAGCTGGGATTTGGGGACTGAAGGCTTTTTCTACCCAGCCATATTCATATACTGTTTACTCTGACATGATTTGCCCAATGCCATAGATATAGATATAGATAATGATATAGATATAGATATAGATATATAGATATAGATATATAGATATAGATATAGACATAGATATAGATCTATAGATATAGATAGATAGATAGATAGATAGATAGATAGATAGATCGATCTATATATATATAGATCTATATCTATATCTGTCTCTGTCTCACACACACACACACAACTTCAGGTAAAATCCAAGGGAGAGAGAAAAGCTGTTTCTAGGCCCCTGACCAGATGGGGCAGATTGGGAACTGTCCATTACTGTCAGCAAGAAAAGCTAAGAATCGACATCTAGGTCTGGCCTGACGTTCTCCCTCCACCACAGGACTTATAAGACATAAGATTATGAGACCAAATGTTATTTTCTGAAGGGCTGGATGGAGAGGCTTCGATCAAATTATAGAACAATTCTATAAAATAACTGGGAACATTCATGAAGCTATTGATAATTCTGAAGGAAAACAGAATGAGGCATGTGCTAGGAGAGGAAGTGACAGGGGTGAGGGTGAGGGTGGGGAGAAGGGTTGTTATTTTAGTTCACCCCTGTTCCTGACAGATAAAGAGTGATTAAGATTCAGAAGCAACACCCCAAAGAGAATACAGCATAATCTCATTTATTCAAAACCTTCAGGGAAAGAAGAGCAGCAGGTGCTTATGAGTGGAGATTATTTCTTGAAGGAGAGCATTAAAGTTGTACTTGAACTGAGGTTATTCATCTTTGAGGACTATGAACCCTTTTGCAATCCAACAGAGAGAACTATGCTCTTGTTCCTGGGAAAAGACAGATATGCCCTGAGTTCTGCCTGCAGTGTCATAACAGTCATGGACCCCAGGTTTATAATGTTTCCCTAACAACACTTAAAATTTTTCTTAATGCAACTATTTCTGAACTTCGTTAACTTGTTTCCTGACATGGAGAGCTACCCATACCACTAATTTTTTCTTAGGCTGTGAATAGCAACTAAATGGATTCTTTCAGTTCCTCTAGGACCAGTTGAACAAACCCTCACTAGAAGTCAGGACTCTTGGGTCCCAGAATCAGCTCTGCTCTGCTTTTTCAGAGTGACACAGGCCAATATCAACTCTCTCTGGACTTCATTTTCTCCAACTGGGATAAAAAAAAAAATGCAGGGGTGGCGGGGGTAGGGGGGAGCAGGTGTTGACTAGGACAGCATTCCTAAACTATATTCTGTAGAAGACAAGCATCAAGCACAAAATAAACATTCTATGGCCAAAATAAATCAGAAGTGTTGCATATTCTGTTCCCCTTTGGAGATACACCCAAATCATTAGTATATTAAGGTCTCTGAGAAGTCCTGCCATAAAGAAGTCTGTTGCATCTGGTTTAGTCGAACATTTCCCTAACTGGTTTGATCCATGAATTTTTTTTCACTGGAGTAATATCACTGCGGCCCCATCGGAGAAGCATTTTACTTAGCGCTGAGTTTAGAATCCAGGAAGATGTGACTCCAGGACATCCATTAATCTTTCCCAAACAAATCAACAGACACTGAAGGTTATAGAAGGATGGCATTAAAAACGCAGTGGAGGAAATGCTGGGGCGAGCAGGAACACGGGCGAATTCCTCGCCCCGCCCTTCCTCCTTCACTGCTCGGGCACTGACTGTTCTCTTTAGGCAGAACAGTTTGAATGCCCAGGCATCCGCTTCTAGTCGTTCCTTTTGTCCCTTCAATCTGTCTAGAATACTGACTCTCAACCCTGAGTATGTGTGAGAATTACTGCACTGATAGGGCTGATGATAAAAGGGGAATTCGACTTTATCTGAAATGTATTATTTTTCTTATCTACAAACCAATGTTATCAGGTGGAAAATGTGACCAAGATGAAAACGGGTGTTAATTACATCAGCCTGCACTTTATTTGTTAAGTTTCTCAAAAGAAAGAATAACATTGAAATAATCTCAGCTCAGAGTTGAATATATTTAATGGGACAGTTAGAGAATGTTCGCACTTTGATAACATCCTCCAGAAGGAATTTGGGGAGCACAGGCTGAAAGCACCTGGGCCCTCCAAGAGTTGACATCCCAGGGCCTAACCTTGGCTCCACCTCTTTGTCTCCTGGCCATAGGACTATAGGGTCAACATCTTCCTGAGGCAGCAGTGGAATGACCCCCGGCTGGCCTACAACGAATACCCGGATGACTCGCTGGACCTGGACCCGTCCATGCTGGATTCCATCTGGAAACCTGACCTGTTCTTTGCTAACGAGAAGGGGGCCCACTTCCACGAGATCACCACAGACAACAAGCTGCTGAGGATCTCCCGGAACGGGAATGTCCTCTACAGCATCAGGTAAGTTCCACATAGGTTCATCCCCTTCCTACCTCAGAAAGTGCCTTGTCCCATTGCCTCCTGGGAACGTACACTAAGAGGAGGGCTAAACAGAGGTGATCGGCCCTTGACAGCACGACACCTTTGCCAAATAGGCAGAGCCAGCTCTGTAATTTACACTCAGCAAGTAAGAATAAAGTACCACGGGAAGTCCTAGGAGCAAGGGGTTCATTCTAACCAGGGAGATGAAGAAAGCACCCGAGGGAAGGTGGGGTTAAAGTTATGCCCCCAAACTTACCCAGAATTTCAATAACATAAGATGGAGAAAAGAGTATTCAAAGACAATGACCAAAAGCAGGAGCATTCAGCTATGTAAGACGAATAATTTCTAGAGCTCTACGGCACAACATGGCACGTATAGTTAACAATACTGTAATGTACACTCCAAAACGTGTTATGAGGGTTGATCTCATTAAATGTTTTTACCACGATTTTCTTTAAAAAATAGCAGGAGCAAAAGCACAAAACCTGAAATATTCCAGCGACTTCAACATAAATGGGCCTGCCAGGTGGGTGGTGCTGCTCACAAGTATTAGTCAGAGCTGCTCCATCCCTTCTACAAATGCTTTCTGTCCTCCATACCTTGCATTGACTCTAGGAAGCTGGGACCCCCTCCCACCGCTGCAGAGTATCTGGCAGATACCGGTTAAGGGCAAACTTCCAGAGTCTCCTGCTATCCCTCTCCACCTAATTCCAAAGCTCTTCCCCCAAGGCATAAAGAAATGAGCAATGTCCACTTTATTCTTGCACCTAATGTACTTAATAGGCTGGGTACTTTACGTATGTTATGTCTTAGTCTCCTAATGACCGCATGAAGTAGGTTTTCTTATGGCCATTCTGCAGATTAGACAAGTGAGGATCTGAAAAATTTAAGTAACTTACAAAAGTTCCCAAAGCTACTTAGAAGCAGAGCCTAGATTCCAGTGTGAATCTGATGCCCACTCAGAACCTAAGACAGGGCGTGGCATTCAACAGGCACTCAAATATTTGATGAATGAATGAAGATGTTTTTATTTGAAAGAGCTTAAAGGGAGCAGTGGCCCTTAAATGACTCCCTCGCCCCCTCCAATTCCTCAGGGGAATAAATCTTTTTACTCCCATTAGAAGATGAACTTTAAATGTCCAGGCCCACAGTGAAGGCTGCACAGGTCCTGATCCTCAGATGCGACTGAACTTAGAGTCCCTCCCGAGAGCAGGCTGGGTGGAGAGGGGCCTTAGAAATCTCAGCAGGGAAAGTAGGCAGCAAAGAGGGGCAGGCTGAGAGGAACCAGAAGCAGACACAGTCTTCCTCACCTAAGAGCCCATCCAACCCAGTCCGCATCCAGAGTGGAACGGTGATAAGCTCAAGAAATGGCCATCAAGGCCCTGGCTGGCTGGCAGGAAGGGAGGGGTCGCCCTGCTTGAGTTTTGCTGCTGCCAGGCTAGTTTCATATGTCTTGGAAGCTAAGTCCCAGTACATCGTGACAGAAGGACAAATCAGCAGAAAGTGATATTCCCAAGGTCATTCAACTTCAGGAAATTAACCTAGTGTGACAGCTGTCCCACTTTGGAGCTTTTATCCTCAGAAATCAACTGCATTCGCTTTCTCTTCACTTTCCCCCTCCTTCTTCCACACCCTTCTCTTCCCTTCTTCGCCTCCCTCGCCCTTCTCTTTTCCCCCTCTTGCTTCTACTTTGTGCTTAAAGGGACCCACATCCAGAGTTGTGGGTGTGAGTTGGAGGAGGTTCACATAGGGCCTTGTGCCTCACCATGTGCGGCCAACGTGTCAGCAGCTAAGTGCCACGATACCACCACCGATTAGGTGCCTTTCAAGAGAGCAGTGCTGGAAAATCTGCCAGCCAGCACATGAGTTCAGCATCCCAAGGCCAGGAGGTGTGGTTTTAAATCCTGCCTGAGCCATCAGCTTGCCACGTCACCTCACCACGAACGAGTCCCTACCTATCCTTCTCTGCACCTCAGTTTTCTCACCTGCCATGTGAGGGATTTGGCCTGATGATCTAAGGCTCTGAGAGCCTTTCTTCTCCATTCCCTGCAGCAGGTGCTCAGATGTTGGCAAAGCCTTTCAAGATGAAGCCTTGTATCCCAGCCGGAGCTGCAGACCTCAGATTCTATTAAGGGGACTTCCTCTGGGTCTGAGGCTGCAGCCTCTGCAAGGGTTGAACAACCCAAAATAAACACCTAGTCCAGAAGCTTGGGGTGCCCACCAACTTCCCAGCTGACCCCAGCATGAGCCCGCAGATGTGAGCCAGCTGTGTCTGGACACCCAGAAGGCAGAAGAACTTTGTAATGACTTTTGAGGAGCCTAGGGTGTGTAGGGAGGCCGCCAAGAACCACTTACAGCACCTGCTGCCGGTGCACCTGGGGATGCCTGAAGCCTGATACTGCTCAACTGAAAATTCAGTCTCTGCACCTATCTGAGGGCTCTGCAGAAAAGCAGGGAGGGGGGCGGGGGCGGGGCAGGCCCTGGCCTCCAGGCCTTCAGGTAACTTGCTAAAGGCAGGTCTCTAGAAGCCAGACAGACTCCAAAGAAATACAGAAGTTCCACTAACTCCGTGTGACCTCAAACAACCTACTTTATCTCTCTGAGCCTACATTTCCATATCTGAAATGTGGAAATACACATATATTGGTTCGAAAAACACTAGAGTTCCCTAACCTCCTTGACCTCTCCTAGATAACTAGTTTCTGGTGGTAACGAGAACAGAGGTACAACAGTTTCTCTGGCCTGTGGATCCAGTGTCATTAAAATCCCTTCTCTTCCCAGAATCACCCTGACACTGGCCTGCCCCATGGACTTGAAGAATTTCCCCATGGACGTCCAGACATGTATCATGCAACTGGAAAGCTGTGAGTCTCTTGCATGAGGCCTCTATGAAGAACCAGACTCCCCTTTACCCACAGGACCAGCAGAAATTCCCACACAGCTGCTCCTAACCACTGGACCCCCAAGAGATTACTGTAATAGTCCAAAATGCCAGATGAAGGGCTTTGCTCTTAGAAAATGCATTAGAAACATAACTTCCCTTACATTTTCTGCCTGGGATCCAGCTTTGGAGCCAGCGGCATTCCCCAAAGAGGCACACAGTTCCATGTCCCTTGTGAACGGCTCTCCAGGAATGAAGGAGAAATAGCTTGAATAAGTCATGGTCCTTGAACTCACAGGGATGCTGACTCCAGCAGGGGAGATAGATGACTAAGACAGGGAAACAAGTGGTGTGTTGTTCGAAGTACAAAACATGGTGGCCTCATGGCAGAAAGCGTCCTTCTGCTGTTTTTTAATGACTTGGAGTAAGCTTTATAAAAGAGATCAAGTAAACCGGGATTTTTACAGATGGGGTAGCTGACTTCTTTGACTGCTAACACAGAGAGCAATCTGACAAGTTTAAAATCTAGAATTAAATGGAAGGACATAGAGGTTCCTCATGGACTTGGAGGAGCTAAAAGTACAGAAATGAAGGCAGAGCATGTAGGCAGCAAGAAGTGATGGACCAGCCCCTTGAAATGCCACTGCTGAAGGGAATCAGCACCAGCCGACTCTGAACCTTCTGTCACTTCACTCAAGAGTCAAAGTCCTGAGAAAGAGAGTCAGATTAGTCGAGTTGAGTCACCATCTCACATCCTGACCCTCAACTGACAGGTCCACGGCAGTAGCATTTCACAGAAAAAAAAAAAGTCAGCTGTGAGCAAAATAGGTGTACAGGCACAAAGAGTGACTGTCAACTGATTGTGTGGAGGAGGGGGCAACAGAACAAGCTAAGTTAGGATGCTGGGAGAGGTAGGAAGCGAGGTAGAAG
Source organism: Pteropus alecto (assembly GCF_000325575.1). Classification (NCBI taxonomy): domain Eukaryota; kingdom Metazoa; phylum Chordata; class Mammalia; order Chiroptera; family Pteropodidae; genus Pteropus; species Pteropus alecto. Next base: position 3,063,288 of record NW_006431919.1, on the reverse strand, counting down.
GGTTGTGAGGTAGATGTAAATTAAACCAGTTTTAACCTCCTTTGTGAGGGGGAAAAAACATGGTTTCATGAGTTCCATCAAGTGTCTGATGCCTCTCTGTCTCTGACCCTAATCAACCCTGACATGCTTCAAATAAGTGCTTCTTGGTGATGACTGCTCCTTCTTCTGACCCTATCCCAGTTGGATATACCATGAATGACCTCATCTTTGAGTGGCAGGAGCAGGGAGCTGTGCAGGTGGCAGATGGACTAACTTTGCCCCAGTTTATCCTGAAGGAAGAGAAGGACTTGAGATACTGTACCAAGCATTACAACACAGGTAGGTGCGAGGGACCACTCTCCTCAAATCCCAACCCCAGTCAGGGCCGCATTCATTCAATCATTGATTCAACAGATCTTAAGAGGTACTCGTGATGGAGCAAGCTCTGTATTTATCACCTAGTGGTTAAGAGAATATCCTGTGAATCCAAAAAGTGGCTCTGCTGTGTTCTTCCTGTGCGTCCTGGGGCAAGTAACCTAAGCGTAGGCCATGCCTTATTACAAGGGAAGCTGGGAGAGATACAGTCTTTATTCCAGGTAGCATTGATTCAACAGATCTTAAGAGGTACTCGTGATGGAGCAAGCTCTGTATTTATCACCTAGTGGTTAAGAGAATATCCTGTGAATCCAAAAAGTGGCTCTGCTGTGTTCTTCCTGTGCGTCCTGGGGCAAGTAACCTAAGCGTAGGCCATGCCTTATTACAAGGGAAGCTGGGAGAGATACGGTCTTTATTCCAGGTATGCTTAACTCAAATTGGACCCTATTTCCTAAAGCAGAAGGAGGAGCTGATATTGGGAGGATATCTAGCAGTCTTTGTCACACAGGAACTAGCATTTCTGACAGAGCAAAGGCACAGAGAATGCTCACATCAGACCTCAGCAGAAGGAAGCTGAGAGGTGGCACTGAAGATTAGTCAACAGTAAAGCTGGAAAAGGTCCGCTAGACCGTGAGCTACAAGGGGGTGTGGAGACGCACCACTATTCAGCTCAGTTCTATCTCTCGTGCCTAAGCACAGCTTTTGTTAGAAGACTGAATACAGGAATGAAGTGGAGCCGGATCAAGGCTGACTTTGCATACCGTTTCAGGCTGGGAAGGAGCTCACGGAAGCACTGTGGAAGAAAGTCAGTCGGCTCACATGCCAGCCGGAGGGCTGGGTAGGAGGCCGCTGTCTGAACCCAGCTGGGTAAAGCTGGTAACAGCGGCCACAGAGAGGAGGACGTGAAGGAGAGGGACTGAGCAAAACCACCGTGGGGGCTGGTGCAAGGAGAAGGCCCAGAGAAAGGGCAAGTAGCCTCGGCTCTGGTCTGTCTAGGACAGCTGCCTCTTTCTGGGTGACCCTGGAGATGTCTCAGAACCTCCAAAGAAACTCTCTTCATTGCTGGACAGGCTGAGACTCAGATAAAGGCACTCCCATTAACGGCCAAGAGAGCAAGGACTCTCATAAATTAAATAATCATAACTGACTCTCACATACCACAGCCCTTTACTATTTATACAGCATTTTCCCAACATGATCTCATTTGTTCTTTGCTACTCACATTTAGGTGAGAACTGTGTTCTGTCCTAGGCCCTGTGGATATAAGGAGAAAAGACTTACAAGGCCCTGACCACATGGAGCATACGGTCCAGAGAGCTCAAAGAAATCCACTAGTAACTGCTTCAGGGGACAGGAGCTGATACCCTACCATGGGACTGGCTCTGCTCCAGTTCCTGGGACACACAGATAGGGAGAAGACCAGCTGCCCATAACCTAGTGCAGAGGACAGAGACAGCAAGAGACCAACTTGCCCACTCACTCATCGTATTATGCCTTAAAGGCTCTGAGGATCGGGTGAGCAGAGCTGAAGAAGCACAGAGAAAAAAGAGGCATTCTGCTAGGGAAGACTCCACATTTAAACTGCTGTGGAGGAGGATTTCTTTGGCTGGTTGTGAGAAGGAATAAGGGCATTCCAGGAAGAGGGATTAGCAGGATCAAGTGTGAAAGCATGCTCAAGCAAGGGATGGAGTGTAGGGGGCCATGATTAAGGTGAAGAAAGACAGGCTAGAGCTGCATTGTTAAGGGCAGACTAAAGAGTCTGAACTTTCCCCTGCGGGTAATGCAAACCTTCTTGTATGAGAGAAGGAATGAAGGGTTTTACAGAGAAAAGTAACAGGATCAAGTCATGTTTCGGGAAGAAAACTGGCAGAAGGATAGAGAGTGGTCCACTTAGGCCCACTCTTAGGAACAAAATAGTGATGAGGAGGAGGATGGCAACTGGCATTCTTGAGCACTAACGATGTATAAGGACGGTGCTAAGTTCTTTATAGGCGCCATCTCATTCTATCATCACATTAACCATTTGAGTAACTATGTGAGGTAGGTATTATCATTTTATTATTATCATCATCATCATAATCATCATTGTCATTGTCATCAACATCATTATCCCCAACTTAACGTAATCAAGAAAACTGAGACGCGGAGAGATTTCAACACATGCCTAGAAACACAGCTGGTGTGAGGCTGAACCAGGACTCCAGCCAAGGGTGGTCAGACCTCAAAGCCCTGTTCCTATCCACTAGGCTATTCTGCCTTCTCGCTATAATTTCTTACAGGTAAATTCACCTGCATTGAGGCCCGGTTCCACCTGGAGCGACAGATGGGCTACTACCTGATCCAGATGTACATTCCCAGCCTGCTCATTGTCATCCTCTCGTGGATTTCCTTCTGGATCAACATGGATGCTGCACCAGCCCGTGTGGGCCTGGGAATCACCACTGTGCTCACCATGACTACCCAGAGCTCTGGTTCCCGAGCATCCCTGCCCAAGGTACATTCTACTGCATAAGAGCACAGATCACCTGAACAGATAAGGAGAACACTCATCTCTCTTCCCTGCCCGAGATAAGAGGAACATGAGAAATTAGTCACTAAGCAAGGGATCTACTACACTTGGCAGTATCTACTACACTTGGCAGTATCCAGCATTGTTATCCCTCAAACCTTTCCTCCAAATTTAACATTATGTTCAATACAGTTGCCAGATACCACATTCTGCTCCATTCTCCACCAACGCACATTTTACTTCGTTTACTATTAACACTCAACTCTACCTCCTCCTCCACTCACTTTTAGTGCTAAGAATAACATGCCTCTCCTTTCATCATCAATGACAGATACTCTGTTGGGAGTCTCCAAGACCACTCCCATGTTCGGAGATTTGATAGGACTCACAGACTCAGCATATAGTTGTACTAAGGATACACAGCTGGACAAAAGGGGACGCAGGCAGAAGAACCCATGGGCAGGCTTCCTTGCTTTCTCCCTCCCATGAGGGACAACACAGAGCACTCTCTTACCCCAGCAACAAAAAGGCAGCCACCATATGAGATGGTTCTGCCCGGAGACACAAAAAGAAAAACTGTTTTGAAATTCATTTAAGGTTCGGTACCAAAGGTTTTTACCGGGGGCTGGTCACCCTCCGCCTCGCACATACCAAACTTCCAGACTCCTAGAAGGAAAGCAGAGGTTCAGCATAAATCGTATCATTTGTACAGGCAGTCTAGTCACTTAGGTAAAATGGCAGCACTCCCCAAATCCAAGTTCCCAGATGTCGACCAAGCTTACAAGCAGGTCCTTCATAGCAGCAGCCTCACGCCTGCCACGTTAACCCTTTTCTGCACACGCTTCAATCTGGTTCTTATGTTTCTAATGTTAACACCACATTCTGCTACATTCACTATCAACTCTTGAACCATATGCTGCTCCATTCGCTATTAACCCTACACACAACATTTCACTCTATTCCCTATTAATGCCAGAAACACACATTCTGCTCCATTCACTCTACACTAGACACAACATTCTGTTCCATTATTCTAACACCAGACAGTGTTCACTTCATTCATTATTGACACCACACACTAATTCTCCTCCAGTCCCCTTCACAATACATGCAACATTCTGTTCCTTTCACTGTTAACACTAGACCTCACATTCTGCTCAATTCACTTTTACCATTAGACATAACATTCTGCTTCATCTACTACCAAAGCCAGACACCACATACTCCTCCGTTCACTCATATTTAAGATCCAGCATCCTGCTCCTCTCACTGGGAATGCTGAATGCTCCATTCTGCTGTGCTCTCTTGTCATGCAAGGCACTGCCTTCTCTTACCATCCATACTGTCACTGAGACACATTCTGCTTTAGTCACTCAACACTAGACACAACCTTCCACTCTGCTACTAATGCCAGACGCCATACTCTGCTCCACCCAATCTTACGCTAAATGCAACATTCTGCACCATTTCCAAATAATGCCACACTTAACATCGTTTTGATACAGAAAAATTGAAATAATACACGATGAACACCCTAAAACCCTTCACCAGGATTCTCATTGCTATCATTTTGCCACACCTACTTTATCTCAGTCTCTATATAGGTAGGTAGTTCGGTAGGTAGGTAGGTAAGTAGGTAGGTAAGTAGATAGATGCAATTTTTGCTCAAGCATTTCAAGGTTACAGACATCATGACAATTCACCTCTAAATAAAGAGTAAGAATCACAATGATATTATCACATCTAAAAAATTAACATTAATTAAATAATCATTGATTTATAAATAATGCCATAATTTCACCTAATATAAGCTTTCATTTAAAATCTCCCAATTGTCCAAAAAATGTCATCAGTGGACATGTTAAGGAATCCAGTCAAGGACTCCATAGATTCACATTGCATGTGGTTGCTCTTTTAATCTACAAGTCTCCCTACATTTTTGTTTTTCATGACGTTGACTATTCCATTAACTTTTAATATGACGTTGCACTTCATTTGCCATCAACATTAGACACCATCCTCTCTACTCACCCTGACCACAGAACTCAACAATCTGCCCTTTGCACTATTAACACTAGACTTTGCTGTTACCACCTGAAAATACCTTCTGCTCTGTTCATTTGTACCAGCAGAAACACTCGGCCTCCTTTCCTTGTGTGAGACTCAATATTCTGCTCCACTCGTTAACACTAGACTCGATATGTGGCTCAATATTGCTAACACTCAACATCATATTCTTCCTCATTCACTTTTTTTTTTTTACAGCATAAAATTCAGTGGTATTTAATATACCCTCACCACTATCGATTTCCAGAACATTTTTCATCACCTCAAAAATAACTCCCCATCCTCATCACCTGTCACTGGCCAGTCTCTGGCAACCACAAACCTAATTTCTATTTTTATGGATTTGCCTATTCTGAATATCTCAAATAAATGGAATCGTATGATATGTCCACTTTTGTGACTTCTACCTAGCATAGTTTTCAATGATCATTCATATTGGAGCATGTATCGTACATCATTCCTTTTTATGGGTGAATATTCTCTTGTGTGGTATATCACATTTTGTTTATTCATCAGTTGATAGAGATTTGGGTTATTTCCACTTTGGGGCTACTAAAAATAATGCTTCTATAAACATGTATGTTTTATGTGACATGTTTTCAACTCCTATAGGTATATATCTAGGAGTGGAATTGTTGGGTCATATAGGAACTATATGTTTAAGTTGAGAAATTGCCTATTTTCCAAGTGGCTACACCATTTCACAATTCCACCAGGTTCTAATTTCTCCACATCCTTTCCAACACTTATGTCTTTTTGATTATAGACATTTTAGTGGGTATGAACTGGTATCTTGCTATGGTTTTGATTTGCATTTTCCTAATGACTAATCACGTTAAACATTCTTTTCACGTGCTTATTGGCAATTTCTATATCTTCTTTGAAGAAATGTCTACTCAAATCTCTTGCCCACTTTTTAATTGGGGTATTCTTTTTACTGTTGAATTGTAATAGTTCTTTGTGTATTGTGGATTTTAAACCCTTATCAGATATACATAATTTGCAAATATTTTCTCCTATTCTGTACGTTGTCTTTTTGCTTGATTGATAATGTCCTTTATACATAAAAGTTTTTAATTTTAATGAAGTAAAATTTATCTACTTTTGCTTTTGTTACTTGTGATTTGGGTACCATATTCAAGAAACTAATGCCCAATGCAAGGTGACAAAGATTCACACCTATTTATTCTAAGAGTTTTATGGTTTACTCTAGGTTTTTAATCCATTTTATTTTTATAAATAAATGTGGTATGAGAGAGGGATATCATTCTTTCACATGTAGATATTCAGATGTCCTAGCACCATTTGTTGAGAAGACTGTTCTTTCCCTCCAATGAATTTACATCCTTGTCAAAAATCGATCGACTATAGTTGCACGGATTTATTTCTGGATTCTCAGTGCTATTCCTTCATACATGTTTATCCTAATGCCAGTACCACGCTGTTGATTACCATAGCTTTGTAGTAAGTTTGAAATTAAGAAGTGTGAGTCCTCCAACTGTGTTCTTTTTAAAGGTGGTTTTGGCTATCCTGGGTCCCTTGCATTCCATATAAACATAAATATGAAATTTAACATCAGCTTGTCAATTTCTGCAACAACAAAAAAAGGAATTTTTATTTAAAATGCAAAGTCAGAGTCTCTAGGTTAATTTGGGGAGTACTGGCATCTTAACAATATTAAGTCTTCCAATTCAAGAACATGGGATGTCTTCCCATGTATTTGGGTCATATTTAATTTCATCTGCCTTCTAAACCCCATAGTTTCAATAAGAAACCTGTTAATCTTATTGATGATCTCTAATACATGATGAACTGCTTCTCTCTTGCTGCTTTCAAGATTCTCTGTCTTTGGCTTCTGACAGTTTGATTATTGGATCTCTTCTGAGTTTATCTTGCTTAGAGTTTACTGAGCTTCTTAGATGTATACATTAGTGTTTTTCATCAAGTTTGGGGAAAATTGTGGCCATTATTTCTTTAAGTAGTCTTTCTGTCTCTTTTTCTTCTCTCCTTCAGAGATACCCATTAACTGTATATTAGTGTGCATAATGGTTCCCCATAGGTCTCTGAGGCTCTGTTCATTTTTCTTCATTCTGTTCCTCAGACAGGATAACCTCGAGTTCACTGATTCTTTCTTCTGTCTGCTCAAATATGATGCTGTTCCTCTCTAGTGAAATTTTCAGTTATTGTACTTTTCAACTCCAGAATTTCTACTTGGTTCTTTTGTATAATTTCTATCTCATACTCTACTTGGTGAGAACTTGTTCTCAAACTTTTTTTTTAGTTGTTTAGACATAGTGTCCTTTAGCTATTTGAACATATTTAAAATAACTGATTTAAAGTCTTTATTAATTCCAACATCTGGGCTTTCTCAGGGGCAGCTTCTTTTGACTGCTTTTTTTTCTTATGTAGGGACCAGTCTTAGCTAATCTGAGCTGCTATATCAAAGTACCATAGACTAGGTGACTTAAAAACAACAGAAATTATTTCTCACAGTTCTGGAGTCTGGAAGTCTAAGATCAGGGTGCCAACACAGTCAGGTTCCAGTGCGGACCCCCTCTTCCTGTTGCGAACTGCCAGCTATTATTGTATCTTCACGTGGTAGAAAGAGAGGTAGCTAGCTCTCTGGCCTCTTCTTATAAAGGCACCAATTCCATTCATGTGAGCTCTACTCTCATGTCATGACATAATTACTTCCCTAAGGCAACACCTCCAAAAACCATCGCAATAGAATTAAGATTTCAATATTTGAAAGGGGCAGGAACACAAACATTCAGCCTATTGCAGGGTCATAAGTTCTTGTTTCTTTGCACCTCTTATAATTTTTGTTAAAAATTGCACATTTTACAAAATATAATGTGGCATCCCTGGAAATCAGAGTCTCTTTCCTCATGATTTGTTGTTGCTGTTGCTGCTGCTGTTTGTTTAGTAACTATTTTAAACTAATTCTGTAATATCTATATTCTTTGTTGGGTCAGGACAACTTTATTCTTTGCTATGTGAGCAAAGACAATGAAGTCTCTGTTCTGTTAGCTTGGTAGTTAGCTAAAAATTGAAGAGATTCCCTTGAATGACTTGAACCTATAAATCTCACAGCCTTTACCTAGGGGCTCTGTGTATATATTAGAAAACAACTTCAACATTCAGTCAGGGAGTTTATAACTTTCCTTAGCCTCCACTTTCTGCTTGCTCGGCACATCAAGGTTAGCCAGAGTTGAGCACTAAGGACCCTCTCAGGTCTTCCCTTGGCTTGCACAAGGCCTAAGCATGCACACGGAGTCCTAGGAATACTCAGAGCTTTCTAAAGCCCCCTAAGGACATCTGATTCCCCAGCTTTTCCTTTAAAGTTTTTTGATCAACCTGTTTGCTTCAACTGTTACGTACTGCCTCTGGATGACCTGATATTCAACAATTGCCACGAATGCCCCCAGGGAAAATGCTGTTCACAATGGGCCAGCTCCAAGTCAGGCAAAGACAGGCTTCTGAGTGGGGGTCTTTCAGTGAACCACAGGGCAGATCAAATAATGACAACTCTCTGGGAATGGAGCTTTAAAGAAGCTCCAACGCTGTTCTGCCACATTCACTGGCTTCCAGGATTCTGCTGGTTTTCACTGTACTTGCAGACTATTGGTTTTCAAGGCTAGCATGGAGCTGGGGATGGGAGGATAGAAACAGGGCAATTTAAAACACCACAAAGCCCGAACGGAAATGAAAACATGTCCACACAAAAAATTGTACACAGAAGTTCATAGCCACATTATTCATGCTAGCCAAAAGATAGAAATCACCCAAATGTCCATCAGTTGATGAATAGATCGACAAATTGCTATATCCACGCAATGGAATGTTATTAGGCCATAAAAAAAAAAAATTAAATACTGATACATTCTACAGTATGGATAAGTTTTGAAAACATTATGCTAAGGGAAAGATATACATCAAAAAAGGCCACCTATTTATTATTCCATTAATATAAAATGTCCAGAACTGAGAAATCTATAGAGACAGAAGTAGATTACTGGTTGCTTAGGACAGGGGGTTGGGGAACTGAGAGAATAGGAGGATGATAGGTAAAAGTTACTAGGTTTCTTTTTGAGGTGATGAAATTTCTAAAATCGACTGTGATGATGGTCACACATATCTATGAATACATAAAAACCATCAAATTGTACACTTTACGTGTGTGCGTATTGTTTGGTATGTAAATTATATCTCAATGAAGCTGTTTTTAAATGCCACAAAGCTTGCTGTTCTTACTGAGATTCAGCTGTTTTTCTTAAATAAACGCTCACAGGATTGGTGTTAGCCTTTGGCTAATTAACAGAGCCCTGAAAACGTTTATTCTGATCGTTTTTGCTGGTGTTCATGTTGCTTTTACGAAGGAGAGAGTTTTCAAAGATCTTACTGCACCATTTTCACTGACGTTCTCCATTTTAACATGAGGTGCCTGTTCTTATCACCCTTAGACTAAACACAGCATTCTGTTCCACTAAATAATAATGCCAGATACACCATCCACCTCTCTTTAGTGCTCTTCTAAGAACAGTACTCCATTCTTCCCAATATTATGCCCAGTCTTCTTGATGCATTTTTCTTGTTTTCCTCTGCATCCTCCATGCTGAGGAGGGTACAGCAATGGGTGATGGTGGGAGTTACTAAAAAGCAGAAAACGTTCCACCATACTAAGTATTTCGCTCTCCTCTACCCTCACTTTCCCCCACCCCACTTCAGGTGTCCTATGTGAAAGCCATTGACATTTGGATGGCAGTGTGCCTACTCTTCGTGTTCTCGGCCTTGCTTGAGTATGCTGCTGTCAACTTTGTGTCTCGACAGCACAAAGAGCTGCTCCGATTCAGGAGGAAGCGAAGACATCACAAGGTAGGCCTTTAGGTCACTGCCTAAGGAGGGGCAGTTGGCGGCAAACAGAAGAGCTCCAGGCAGCCTTGTCTTGTCATATCTGTTTGATTGGACCATTGTTCTCAGTGGGTAAGGCAGGCACAAAATAGGGATTAAAGTCCTAGCTTCTCCTCCCATAAATAATTGCGCTGATTGGGACTATGAGCAGAAACTCTTCCAACCATAATAATACTACAGAAATTATCAGGTTACACCTGAAGACAGAACTGATGGAGCAAATGCTAATGGGGCCAAGATAACAACTAGCTAAAAACCCAAAGCATGGCAGGCTGAGAGATGTTTATGAGTGTTTTCTGCAAGGTTGTATTATTTCCATGCAACCTGGTTTGCAGAAGGAAATTGTACCACGAAAGGTAAAATCCTAGAGTAAAATGTCCAGGTTCCAGGCTTTGTTTCCTACCTCCAAAAAAGAGACATCAAGCAAAATCCTACCCAAGAGTGGATTCTCTCACTGAAGGGCTGAATAAAGAAAAATCTGTCAGGCCATCTCTGAAAGGTCACCAATCTCCATTAGCTCGGAGGTTGTGTTCCAACCAGCAAATGCCACTAGAGAGTGTGCAGCCTATAGGAGCACACAGGCTCCACACCCTGGTCCCTAACTTCTTCCTCAGGAGACCTTTCTTCTGGGGGTCACAGAACCTGCTCTTCTCTCCAGCCTCGGCTTCACATCACTTTCTCCTTTGCTTCTCAGATATACATATAGAACTTTAGGTATCTTGTTCTCGCCTCCTTGCTCTTCCAGTGCACTTTGCTTGGTATAGCCCACTCATTTTCCAGTTCTCGGCTGAGACATCTTTCCCCAGTATCTTAGTCAAGGTGTAGGTCCTAGATAGCAGTTCTTTTGCAAGGTTGTTGAGGATGGCCACGTAGGTAATAGTCTACAAGAACCCTTAGCCAAGTAGGCAGGCTTCTCTAAGCCATGCCCTGGCATGAACTGTATCAGCCAGAGGAAAGGACTCTAATTCCTATGCCCAAGAGGAGCATGCCTTTTTTCTAATTTGCACAAAGATGCTATGTGTGCTTGCAAAGGCCATGTACTAAGTGGACCTGGATTCTTTCCTTCTAAACATTTATATTTGATTTGTAATTATTCATTCAATGACGTCATTTTTTAATGCTTATCTCTTCCGCTGACTTATAAACTTCATAAGGACAAAGACCATGTCTACTCTTGTTCAGTGGTACATCCCTGGTGCCTAACACAATGCCTAATAGTGAGCATGCAATAGGCATTTGCTGAACAAATAGAAAGGAATAAACTAATAGACAAAGAAATTCAGACAGCCTGCCTGGAAGTTTCTCCAGCAACAGATTAGGTCAACCAAGAACCCATACACTATGACCTGTCAGGTCCCACGATACACCTGCCACACATCAAGCCCCTAGCAGCTATAGATTAACCTACTTAAAACAGCTGAAAACCCAGCTACAATGTGCTATGACAAAGGACTCTGCCTCTTTACTCTCTTTGGTATGTAACTTCAAACTAGCCTCTTTCTGGGCTCAGTTTCTCCTTCTGTAAAATGGACTAAATGGCATAATGGGGGACTGTGGTGAGGATAAAATCAGATGCCAAAGTAACTTTAAATATTGCTCCTGCCTCACAAGTTCCAGGGATTAAAATGATTACACAGGTAGAGATTTCCATCAATATGTTTCTTAAATATTAGCAATCTGATTCAATTAACTTCTAACAGTTTACCATGGGCAGAAGGCAGACATTCCAAGTCAGAAGATGTCTATGGAAGTTCAGATATAACCTGCACTGGAAGAAGAAACTATCTTGGGTGCAGCAAGCTAGACAGGACTTCTTAAAAGACCCCTAGTTTTAGTCCTTCCATAACTGTCATTGGATACCTAGCCTCTAACTCTTAAAATAATCTAAGCAAGGAACTGACCAAAAACAACTATCTCTGGGATTTACCTTTTATTTGTCTTTTTATCCAATGGGCTAGTGGATTTTTGCATTTCCCTCTGCTAAAAGGTTAATACATTTGTTGAAGAGACACTTATTTGGGAAGACTAAGTCCAAAATAATTGGCTAGCACCAGGCCGCTAGATGGTACACTGCACAATTCCAGAGGGCCTTATCTGCACGAACTAAAATGTGAATGGAGCCCCCTGCAGATGTGTAATATGGTGGGCTCATAGTACGTTCAAAGGCTGCCTCCACCCTTGCCAAATCTCTACCACTTTTAAACACTATAGGAAAACAGAAGCTTTTTCTCTAGCCAGGGAAAGTGTGAATAAGACCACAAGCCAGATTTGATCAGATTCTCCTGCTCAGTTCCCTCCTTGCTTTCTCACGGCATGTTAGTGCTGGAAGAGCTCCGAGCGCATCCTGTCCGTTCCTCCTGTGCCAATGACAGCAGCGAGGAGCCAGGCACCAGGATCACGGCGGCACTGATGGCAAAGGCAGGCGAGGTGCTGGGGGACCCATGGTTCTTCTCAAAACATCGACCATACAGCATCGCTTGATGATCTGTTCACCAATGCTTCCATCTTGAAGCAGATAAAAATAGTCCTGCAGTTACTGGATTTTAAATAAGAACTAAGATTGATCCCAAGGTGGAGGTCAACATGCAAATATTTTTAATTTCACCAGTAGTGTCTTAAAAATATGGAATAAGGTGCCAGCATTTAAAAATCACGCTTCTAATTTCACTCAAAAAATCACAGCCTCTGGTCCCACTGGATGCACACCCCACATGGTACTGGTGCACTGGAACTGCCTTCGGTAGAGAATGCATTTTCCAGTTTACCACGGTCCCGTCGAACTGGATTGTTTTTTCAAACCAGCTCACTTCATCACTCACATTTCTCCTGCCTGGTCCCTTGTATGTGTTCGAATTAGTGTGACCTTGTTCCTAAGAGCTCTGAACTTGGTGCAAATGTCAGAAACTACAGAGACACCGAAACGGACTCATCATGAAGAAGAGCTTCCTTTGAAGTTAGCCCCTCTGGATGCGGCTTGTATTTTGGCTGTGTACGAGCCTGCACTGCAGAAACCTCCCTTTAGAAGGAAGTGTGCAGAGAGGATTTTAAGTCTCATATGGCGAGTGAAGAGGAACTAGCGGCGTGCCCGAGTTTCTCAGAGCCTGTGATCTCAACTCCCAGCATCCTCTCAGGTCACCTCATTTGTTGGGCAGAAAACATCTGTTTCTCGAATTTCCTGGCTGGCCTCATTAGTCAGAATATTAGGAAACCTAGGCGAGCCTGACTGGGCAGGCACACTACCACCCTCCCAGGGTTCTAGAGAACACGACTAGATTTCCCCTGCTCCATCCCCAAGCAGCTCCAGATGCAGCTAGGCATTCGTTTCCTGCCACCTGCTGGGTGGAAGAGAAATAGCAAGCCTCTGTCTAGTCGTTTCTAGGGAATGTCCCTTCTGGCTGCCTCCGGTCCACACACCTACCTCCACCCCTCCCGTTCCCATATTTAACAGATAAGGAAAGCAGAGAATAATTCACCCGAAATTATATAGAAAGTCAATTTGGTGCTTCTCTCTACATAACTAGAACCCAGTGAAAAGATTTTCCAACATCCCACCCTGCAGCAAGGGCCCATTTATGGCAAGCAACGGAGGTGGACCCAGTCCTCCTTCTAGGCCCAGAGTCCGGTAATTAACCAGCTTCCCCAACTCCTCTCCTTGGCCCTGATACAAACCCTCTACTGTTGCCATAATCATTGACAAACATTGATTGAGCACCTATTTGCCAGGCACTACAGCAATTCTTTTTTCCTCCACTTATGCAATGAGGATGTTAGGCCAGATTCATTCATTTGCCAAAGATTTCTTGAGCATTTATCGTATATCCCAAATCCTTGTGGTGCTGGTGCTAGGAATACAACCCATTAAAAAAAAAAAAAAAAAAAAAAGACTAGGACTGGTGAAGATATGCAAGTCAACACTTACTTATTCAACAAATATTGACTGTTTTCAGCTTACGTCCAAGAACTATGTTCATAAATTCCGTCCCCTGCCATATGCTTTGCACACCTGCCAGTTGTGTTGTACCTTCTCAGTCATCCCTGTGCATTCCCACACGCACTACCTTGCCTTACACGCACTACCAAAGGGCCCTTCCCCTTTGAACCTCCCCCTTTCCCAGCTCATAGTGATACTACCCTGTTCCTATGTTCAGCGCTGAGGGTGGAAGGAACAGGACAGACTTTGCCTCCGCCTTCCTGGAGCCTGCAGTCTAATGGGAGAGACAGACTTTAATTGAGGAATACAATGTGTTTAATGGCTGTAAAAAGGGTGGGGGAGATGTACAGGAACCTTATGGAGCACACAGCAGGGACACCTGGCCTATCTTTGCATTCAGGGCAGGCTCGTAAGAATTAGTTCAGTGAAAAAGAAGGAGTTGGAAGCAGGGTGGAGTGAGGAGTGTGTTCTAGGCTGAGGGGACAACTCAAAGAGAGGCCGAGTTAAAGAGAGGGAGAGGGAACATGGCACTTTTGAATGTAAGGAAATACTTCAGGGGGACTGGAGCACAGAATGACACATGAGACTAGAGAGGTAGACAGGGTCCAGGTCATCAAAGACCTTGTTTACCATCTATAGACTTTAATTATCCTGAAGTCAGTGTCAGCTTATTAAAAAGTTTTAAGCAAAAGATGACCAATAAGATCTGTTATAAGAACCCAGATGAGTTGCGGGTGGGCATAGGCTGAAGGCAGTGGGCAGACGATGCTGAAGTCGTGACGAGACGGTGACCTGACCTAGGGTGGCAAGAGTAGAGCTGGAGAGGCACCAGTGGCTCCTGCACTGCGTTGCTTCTTAGGCTGGCCCTGCCCTGCGCAGGAACAAGCAGACAGGGCTGCTCCTCTAAAAGCTCCCACTATCCAGGCGGGCGATGTGAGCTGATAAAGCTTCTCCAGAGCCACACCGTGAATCAACAGCTAAGCTGAGACTCTCAGTGCCACCTCAGAGCTCAAATGGAAAAAAAAAAAAAAAACAAAGCTAGACATGATGAGAGCAACAAGAGTGTCCCCATGATTCAGATTAGCGCAAGGTCACCATGAGGCAGGAAAAGGAGAAATCAGAAGGATAAGGGCAGCGGGCATTTTTGGTAGTGAGCGTACGCGGGGAGAGGTGGGAATGCACAGGGATGACTGAGAAAGTGCAACAAACTGGCAGGTGTGAAAAGCATATGGTGAGGAGAGAGAAAAAAGCCTGTAAAGGTAAGTTGGAGCCAAGTAATGAAGGCTCTTGAATGATAACTTGATAAAAACGCAGAGGTGTGTCTGAGGTCCCAACTGCCTGATGTGGGAACATGGAGGTAGGAAGCAGCTGTGGCTTCCCCGGCTGGTGAAATGGAGGTGAGGCCCACAGTTCTTGCTCCCTCCTGGACACTTGCCCCCTCCCCCCAACCCACCCACACACACACACACACACAGGAAAACATTATCTGGGGAATGGGGTGGGGAAAGAGGGCAAGGAGGCAACAGAGGCAAAGCAGGGGATCCCTCCAAATTGTCCCCTGGATTTCTAACAAAATGGCATTCAGAGTACGTGCTCGTCTATAATCTCTGATGGTCAAAAGAACCTTTTGAGGCAGTGGGAGGACTCTTAACCACCACGCATAGAAAAAAATGAAATAAAAAACCCTGAGACTCCCAGAAGAAGGTGACTTTCCTAACGTACAGCCAGCAAGTGACAGAGCCAACATTTGAACGCAGGTCTCGAGACCCTATGCCACATTCCTATCCCCTGGTCTGCATCTGTTTCAGCATGTGAGGGGCGCCCCTCTATAAGGCATAACTCCCCAGCCCGCTACAGCGCCTTCAGAAACCTGAAATGGTGCAGGCAAGCAGGGAGGTCCAGATGGGCATGGCCCGGCCCCCAGGGGAGTGCCTTGCAGGGAGGGTGCCCGGCCCCTGTCTTATTTTAAGTAGAGCCCCATGTTGAATCTATTCCAGGAGGATGAGGCTGGAGAGGGCCGTTTCAACTTCTCCGCCTACGGGATGGGCCCAGCCTGTCTGCAGGCCAAGGATGGTATCTCGGTCAAGGGCGCCAACAATAACAACACCACCAACCCGCCTCCTGCGCCATCGAAGTCCCCGGAGGAGATGCGAAAACTCTTCATCCAGAGGGCCAAGAAGATCGACAAAATATCCCGCATCGGCTTCCCCATGGCCTTCCTCATCTTCAACATGTTCTACTGGATCATCTATAAGATTGTCCGCAGGGAAGATGTCCACAACCAGTGACGGGTCCGGGATGGGGGAGGCTGGGAAAGCGCACAGTGAGAATAGCACAGGAATCTGAGAGCCTGAGGAAGTGAGGGGAAGAGAGGGAGGGGGCACACATGCACAAGTCTCTCTTTCTCTGCAGTATGTGCAACAGCAAAAGGCAGGGATGCATGAATCTTAGAACGTGGTACTATCTATTTACCCGGGAGCGGGCGGGTGGGAGGGGGGAGGGAAGAAATTTTCTAACATAGGAACTGAGGGGTCGGGAGGAAGGGAAGGGTTAAGGGTGGGGGGTGGGGAGTGGGGGGCATAACAGCTTTCAAAAATTTTGAGTCCACAGGCTGTGCAGTTTCCTGTTTGGAAGGAGAGTACAGTCTGCCCCAGAGCGGAAGGAAAGCAATGTAATATATAATATATATTCATGCTTAATATTAATGCAAAACCACAAGAACAAAAGATTTTTCTTAACCTATCAGCCTAGTAACTGCTTAAATTTTGAAAGTCACAGAAGTGATGGACAATTTTTTCCCAGAGTGGAAACAGTCACAAATAAGCTTGCTCTGGTGTGTGTCCCACATCGCGCCCCTGCAAATGCCATGCCTATCTTCAAACTGGCCCAGGTGGACACATGCCAAAAAGCCATTCTGCCTCTGCTTCAAGAGGGTTGTGCGGCCGGGGTACGGGTAGTGGAAATGGGAAAAAGTGGAGAGAAAAGAAGGGAGTGACTAAAATGAGGGGACACTTCAGAGGCCCAAGGATTGAGAATCAAGATAACCCCACCTCAGTCCTCATGTCTCAAGGCCAGAGATCACGCCTGCCCCCCTCTGAGCCCCGTCGCTTCTGTGCTTCCACATCCACCTCACCTACTCCCCACCACCACCCAGAAATGGCCGCCATGGTTTTCTCATCGTATTGCCAATATGCAATCTTTTTTATGGTTAAAAAAAAGTAACAATCTCAAGAAATAATATGCATAGACTGAGTGTAAACAGATGCACTTTTTTCAGATGTCTATTTTTTTGGAGAGTCTCTTTGGAATGGATTGCGAGTGGGTGTATATTGGGGAAGGTGGGGTCAGTGGGGTGGAACAGATTACATAGTGGTCCCACAAAGTGAAGTTTTAAGAGCTGAAAGGGAAGTATTGAAGCTGCGGCTAAGATATATACGGGTGGAAAGAGATAGCAGCGTTCAGAAAGTCTGTTCATCAGACTCTGACATATCATGTACCGCGAATAGCGTGGGAAGTTTGGGGGGATGACCCCATTATATTTTTATAAGTCTTTTTTTTTTCCTTTTTGGTGCTTTGTTTAGCTTTAACATTTAAGAAAGTCAGATGACTGTTTCTCTTTCCTTCTAACTCTGAAGTGCCAGATCTGTCCCAGGATAGCTAGGGCACCACAGAAAAAAAAAAAGGAGAGAGACCAGGAAATGAATTGTGAGGGGTGGGAGATCCTGCTGAGGGACACAGATGTTCACAGATGGGAGGTCTGCGAGGTAGATTGTAGAACTAAAGGGGGGAACTGTCTCCAGCAGCCCCTGCCCACTCTGTCAACACCGCTACGCCTGAAACGATGGCGCCTTTGTGTGTGGCGTTCTCCCAGCTTTGGTCAGTAACCAGTATGCCGGGGTTACACTTCTTCCTTTGCACTTTAGTGTCTTGGCTTTGGATCAAAGTAGTAAGTAGATGGCAAAACACAGCTGACAATCAGGGTTTGCACTGCGCAGCGTGGGTTTTCCCTGTATCTATTGAGTATCCCCAACTTGGGGCAGGACAGTGATGAGACAGACACTGGGAGTCTAACCCCTCCCTTTATAAAGCACCTTCCCATAGGGAAATTTCTCCTGTTCCCTGTGGCACAATAGCTGATGCCTACAGCTGTTCCAAAAGCAGGCCAAGACAAGGTTCGAGGGTGATTTAGGTAAAGAAAAGGCACTATGCAGCCAAAAAGATATGGCTTTGGGGCTTGAAGGATAAAGCTGCTTACATCCAGGTTCCAAGGTCAATGAGTCATTGCCTTCCTTTCTCTTGGCCTGTGTAGACTAGAAAGCTAAACTGTATTCTAGCCTTGGATGAGATGAGATAGAACCTAGAATCCTCTTTTCTAAGAAGCATTGAGGGACAGAAGCCAAGGAAGTAGGAGTCTCTCATCTAAGACCATCCTTTTACTCACCATAAATATGTGTCTAAAGAAGGAAGCTAAATAGAGGGACCTGAACAGCTACTACCAGTTCGAGTCTAGAATATCGGTCTTTGAGCTGCTTTGAGTATCTTTTATGAGCACTATAATCATTACTTTATTTAGGGAGGGGAAATAAACCTGGATTCTAAAAAGTACTGCATGAGTCTCTGGAGAGGCTAGTAGCCCCTTTCACTAGCACTTTATTCACTTGATTTAAAAAAGAAAAAATCATTTTTAATGAAGAAAACTAAAGATGCCCTTATCTATTACTGGTCTAAGTTCATAAAGTCTGCAGTCTAGGTAAATCAGGCATACAAAGGCTCTAGGCCTCTATCAGGGACTCGAGACAGTACCCATTGTTCTAAGACCTTGTGCCTCCTCTGAAACAGCAAAATCTTCAGTTTCAAACTGGACTCCTTGAATGAGGTGTCTTGACTCTCTCTGAGACAGAAAAATCACTAGGCCATTTGCCAGGGTCCTTAAACTTCTGCCACCATATTCAACTTGTGGACCCACTGGAAGCTGCCAGGTCTAAGCGACAGTATCCAACAGACAATAGGATCATCTCTTTGAGACACGGAGGGGGAATGTCAGCAAAATCTTCTCTCAGACTACTCCAAACTTGGTATTCCTCGCAGAAAATAAATGTGAGTGGTTGCATTACAGCAGTGAAAAAGATAATCTGAATTTTCATCCAGATACTAATACGCTGGGTGGCCTTGGGCCGATGGCTAAGCTTTAGTTTCTCTAAATACACAGTGGGGAGAGTAGTATAGGTGATCTCTAGCCCCCTCCTAGTGTTAACTGTTCTAGGTGCTTGAGCTGGTCTACAGGAAGTTCATTCAACAAAATGTTTAATGCCACTGATTTCTGTACCCTCCAGGTAGATGTGCACATAAATACACACACATACATGGACCCGCACAACTCTTACTGCCTTTCTTCTTTGGAAAATCTGCAGATTTGTTTTATCTTTTTGCTCTACTTTATCAAAAGAGAATAGTGGTGGGGGAAAAAAACATCACAAAATCAAAAATACCTTCATGAATTATGGAGCATGCTCAAGAAGACATAATCATTAATGTATAGATCGTAAGGATTTAGCATTGAGTTACATGGGTTTCATCATTATAGAAAATCGAACTAGATAATTTAGGCCAAATATTTCTTTAGGTGACTCCAACAAATAGGACAATACTCTCTTAATTTCCTGTTCACTTTTTGCACAAAGGATATTTTGCCTCAGAAATACACATGTCAACTGCTACTGTAGGAGAGAAAACTGATTTAGGTATAATGAGTGGTGTACTGATTTTCAAACCCTATACATGTACAGACCAGTATTTCTGCATGGAGGGAGAATTGGATATGGCATGGAGGAGGTGGTGATTTCACCCACCTCCAAAACTATAGTTAGTCCTAGGAGCCAAATTTAGGAGACACCAATTAAGCAGATAAGACTAGTAACTTCCTACTTATTAGTTTAAACATATCTCATTTGTTTCAAGAGCAGCCAAAATAAATGGCTCAGCTCTGCCATGCTCTGGTCCTTTCAAACACTCAAGAGCCCATTCTTAGCTAAGGCTATAGGGAGTGACCAAGGACGGGAGTGAATAGAAAGAAAAATGAGTGTGTGTGACTGTGTGTGTGTGTGATAGAGACCTTGAAATTAACTCTATTTTTAGTTCAAGTCTAGAAAGATAAAAGGTCATTTGATTCAAATTATTTTTTCTTCTAAGCTGACAATAAATAAGAAATGTATCCCTCTAAGAAGCTCACCAATATTTTTCATAGACTATTTTTTTAATACTGGGGAGAAAATAAATATGATGAGAGATAGTTCCTTTCCTTCAAAGAATAGTTTTATGAGCATCATTAAAAAAGAAATAGGGTTGTGTGAGGCTCCATGATATTAGATTGCAGAGTAGATTGGTGCCCCTGCTAAGCTGGCACCATCACTGATAACAGTCTTTTGTGAAAATTAGATTCCTTAGTTAATTGCAACACACTGAAATTGAAGGGAGTTGAGTTGTCATCGCGTCTGTAGCAACTGTCTCCTTAGCAGAAGCTGGCAAGCAGAGGGCTTGGTGGTGGTACAATCCGTATCAGCTTTAGGACTGGAGTTGAGACCTGAAATTTGCAGCTATTCCCCAGTCCAGCTGCACACCCAGCCCAGGGATGATGAATACCACTCTGCGAGTTATCTGATTTATTCAATGAGCACCTTCTGCACATTCTACCCACCCTCCCCCTCGACTCCGAGGAGGCAGGCAAAATCAGGATTCTCAGGTTAACTAGAAAGCTTGTACTCTGACGGGCTGGAAAGGTCTGCTGAGAAAGGGTAATGGATCTCTACTCGCTAATATAAAGCATTCTTAATTCATGAATCAAACCAAAAATTCTCTAAACAGGTAAGCAAGCAGGAAACATGTTCTTAAAATTTAGCTTTTTGTTATATCCCTCTACTAAGCCCCTTTCTATCAGAAATCAATTCCGGAAATTTGAATTATGAACCCTCCTATTTTCCTGCAGCTCTTATGAAGCCAGAAACAAGACTTAAGGAGTTAAAGTAATATGCCTTTTTTTGATTGAGCTGGCTTGCTTTTAACACCTTCTATCAGTGTAAGGAGAGCATATGCTGGAAGGCTCTGGTCTCACAGTACCCTGAAATCCCAGTGGATAGAAAGAAAATCTTGGGATTGGTTGAAGTCCTTGTAGATGTAGAGAACTTCTGAAAATCCTGAAATGCTGCCATCTCCACTCCAGCCAAATGTTCAGAGAATGAAAACAATGACCTTTTCCTGACTGTCTCAGCTGAAGATCTCAGGATATCAAGGACGAGCAGGGCACCCTGCAAACATCTCTCTCCCAGGCCGGAGTAATCTAGAATCCTGAGGGCCCTGACTAGATGATGCTTCTATCAATTTTTTATCCTGTTGCTTCCTTAAGGATTTCTCAAGCTATAAAGACAGCCGTGGCAGAAGATAGGTTTGCTCATATGTGGGTGTTATTTCATGCTGTTTTGATGGAGCTGTGTGGTTATTTAAAGCAATTATTAAGATGTTTTATCATTCTTTGGAACAGCAAAATGAGTTCCAAAGTAAAAATTATTGCCCAATAATCTTTAGGATCTTTAAGGCTTCTTCAGCTAGCATCCAAGCCATTACTTCTTCCCCCTTTGCTCGCCGCCGCCCCCAGCCTCCTCCTCCTGCCTCTCTGCCTACATTTCCTGTTTCATCAGTGTGTACATCTCATTTTGTGAAACTAAACTCTGTCAGAAGATGCAGGTTTATTTCTGAGGGAGTGAGGGGTGGGGGGAGCTAGAATAGATAGATGTAGTCGCTCTTGTCAGGTTAGTTTTAGGGTTTTGATTTCTATTTCTCCTCTTGCCCATGCATTTTAAAATTTCGCTGCTCTGGAAAATTTCCATTGGAACGTTGGGTCGAGAAGTCAGAGTAGAGAGAATGGCAAGCCAAAAATATACCCTTCAAAGAGCCCAGCGACGAAAATTATATTTTACATAAGGCCACTAACCAGCTACAGATCAGTACCAGCTACCTAATCGACATTTGCTGGCTGCACACAGATCCCAAGCATAATGGGTCTCATTCTCACACCTGCTTCACTATTACCTGCATTGCCTTGTTTTTGGCCTGCCTTTCTTCAGATTCAACTGTCTTCTTATGCAACTTCAGAAACCCAGCATCCTATTTAAATACACTCGCCTTCTGAAGTGGACAGAGGTCACTGG
This sequence comes from Pteropus alecto, assembly GCF_000325575.1. Classification (NCBI taxonomy): domain Eukaryota; kingdom Metazoa; phylum Chordata; class Mammalia; order Chiroptera; family Pteropodidae; genus Pteropus; species Pteropus alecto. Next base: position 3,041,315 of record NW_006431919.1, on the reverse strand, counting down.
GAAGTGGGGTTCTTGTTCTGGTGCTCAGGCTCACCACAGAAACACAGGTAAGCTATGTCGCCTTTCTCTGGCCTGCTTACTCCCCTGTAAAAAGAGGGAGTTGAAGGAGATTTTTCAAAGCCAAACTTGAGATATATTCACGGGTTGAAGAAAAGGAGAAAGGGCATATCGTGTGTTGTGAAATGCTTCGTTGTTTCCCCATTTCAGTGTCGGGCTTGGAACCCTATCCCAGGCCTTCTGGTGGCAGGTAGGGAGAAGTTAAAAAAGAGGAGAGTCTTGTCCCTTGAGGAGATTATCATCTTAGTTTTTTGCCATGAAAGTCAAGGGATTTCACAGCACTGATGGATTTGCCTCTAATATTAGCTTCTCACCTGAGAATCCCACCAAACATCAGGACATTCCACTCTGGTATTTTAGCATGTATGACCTGTGAAGGCTGTAACCCACTTCCCATGGCAGTTGTTTGAATTCTCTCTGCCAGAGTCTCTGGAAGAATCAAAAAGAAAAGCATCAGAGCAGAACTTGTTTAATACGTCTAGGGGGATAACTGCACCTACTCCAAGTTCCCTCCCAGCCTGGTCCCCACCCCTCCATATACATAATTTGATCGTAACAAGAAAATTCCAGCAAGATTTAAGAATATTTTTCCCCTGTTTGTCCCTGTTACTTTAGCTGCAGTTACGGGCAGAAAAAGTGGGACTGCTCCAGACCATTGGGGAGGTTCATCTAAATTCATACCATGAGCTAGGCTATACTAATATATATATATATTTTATAGCAGGTATGGCTGGAGTTGGACCAGCTTTCTCCACCCTCCGCCCCCAAACAAAACCTCACCCTGGCAATGATGTTTCTGAAATTGCTTCCACACTCCTGTAGCTCCAACAAACACTCTTTATAATCAGAAAACACTGCTCCTGTCTTTGCCAACAGGAACATATTTATGCTTTATATCAATGGACTCTCTTCAAAATGTTTATAGGGTGACATGACAAATGATCTTCACTCTCCCTTCATCTGGCCCTGAAATTAATGAAAATATTGCAGACTGAAACTTTTTTCTTGTCCCCAAATTCTTGACTAAAAATTAATACTCAAAAATTAATATTTTTTAAATGTAAAATTTTTTAATATGGAAACATTATAAACCGACTGTTTCTTACCCTTGCCCCCATCACCATCTAGCCACTCTCTTTGCCACTGAAAGATTCAAATCAAGGATATTAAAAAAAGACCTCCAGAATGGACAGATGTTCAATAAAACAAATACAGTGAAATGGTAACTGTATATTCTAGGTGGTTAATAGAGATAGTCACTGTCAAATTCTTTCACATTTTCTCCTGTTTCCTCGGAGCCTCAATTTTCCTATCTGTAAAACAGGAGTATTGAATTTTGTGCTTGAAGTTTTCCTAGCTGTAAAGTTTTTTCTAAAGGACATTTCACCAGTTGTCTTTTAACTGCAAGGGGAAAAAAAAAAAAAAAGAAAACAGGAGGACTCCCCCAGACTCCAAGGTGGTCCCACTCCACGTTTCACTCTCAGCTTCCCTCTCTAAACCCATTCGAGGTTTTCCTAGTACCGTGGAAAGGGCACTAGCTTGGCGGTAGAAGGCTGAGGTGCAACTACCCCAGGCATGTTATCTTGAACAAGACCATTACCTCTGACACCCGGTTTCTCTGTATTTGGGGATAATAGTATCCACCTCACAGGTCCAATGTCTAGATAAAATGACACAATGAATGGTAACTCCACCCCTTCATGGTAAACTGTAAAGCATTCTCATTATGAACCCAGTCTCCGAAATGCTTATCACTCCTTCCTCTGTTTGCCAGGAGAGGTCATCAAAGAGCTTTCTTTCAGAATTGAGACAGGCTCCCAAAAGAACAATCTACCTGCCCTTACAGAGCAGCTGACACTGACATTGTCGGACTAGCTTCAAGGATCCCTTCACCAGTGTATTACTCCGTGCTTACCTCAGAACTTGTACACACACTGGAGACCTAAATTCTAGTCATTTCACTTATCAAGCACCTACCTCCCTTTTCCTAGGTATTTGAGTACCAACTGAATAGAAGGCATCATATGAAGCTCTGCAAATAGCTGTCTGGTAGACTAGTAACAGATTGTGAATAAACCTTGAATACCACAATATTTCTACCACTGTATGTCAGTCTCTTTAAACTATATAATTTAATTTCCAGAAGAGCCCTGATCTTATTTTTTTATACACATAGTTGAGGAAAATTAGGCTCTGAAAGTTTATTTTGCCAGCCCAAGTCAAAGCCTTGACTATTTGGACATGATTCTATAGACAAAGGGAAGCTAAGTTTTGAGAACATGCATGACATGTGTTCACCTCTTCCACTTATCTGTTTTTGACCTTCAACAAATTTTATCACGTGACATTAATCACCCAGTTGTAAAAAGCTCTATCTTTCCAAATTGTTGAATATAAAAACAAGTAATTGATGCAGTAATTTGTCATTAAAAAGCAGTACAAAGATGAGACATTCGTTCATTTTAACTTGACCTTATAACTGCTGACAAAAAAAATATACGGACCCTTTTGCCTACATACATTCCAGCATACAAAAATTTAACCTCCTACAACTGTTAAATGCCAAACCAAACATCTCTTGATCAAGTCCTTAGTCTTCTTCTCAGAACTTGGCCATAAACAACATAAACCTATTAGCCTACCTTAAAAGGTTGAGAGCCCACTAATCCAGTTCCTAGTACGTGAAGGATTTAGTTGATGTGGGGCCATTTTCTAGCTGTAAAGAATTGTGCAAAAGAGCAAAAGAAGTAACCAATAGGGCAGGGTGGGAATAGGTGGCATTTAGAGAAAGTGAGAACACACTCATCTGTGGTCCTGTACAAGATCCTTGTGCGCCTGAAATGGCTTGGATTTAGCCAGAATCAAGAATAAGGACTAGACCTTTTCTGGACGTCTTTCCTAAGTCTAGAATCCCTTTAAAACATTCACTCAATTATGAACCTAATACAAAAAGTGCAAGGCACAGGAACCAAAGGAGAACACTGCCCCTAACTATAGAACTTACAGTTTAGCGAAGTATGATATGGGTATGAACAACTAATTTAAGGGAAGATGTGGTAACTGAGGCAGGGAGAGAAATTCCATCTCATTGGAAAAATCCAAGGTTTCTTGGGATAGGAAGTTGAGCTCAGACTTTAAATAAAAGGCTATTTTCATAGCTGTTTACTATCTGGATTTATATAATTGTGCTCTCACCTACCTTTCAAAGGGCTAAACACAAGTAGCTACTTCACCCAGGCAGGTGTTCAGGTAAAGTGAACACCTCTTTATGAGATACCATTGAAATGAGAGTATTGAAAGTGGCTACCTGACCAATGTTCCAGTAAAGGGCTTTCTAATGACTCTTTACCTCCATCCAAGCTCTGGAAATGAAGATGGAAAATGGAATTACAAGGAAATGTGTAGACATATCTTCACACACACACACATACACACACACACAGACACTCTCTCTCTCTCCCTCTCTCCCTCTCTCCCTCTCTCCCTCTCTCCCTCTCTCTCTCTCTCTCTCTCTCTCTCTCTCAGCTGCTGCTTGTCTCCTAGTCCTTTATTCCTTTATTCCTGACTTAACAATCCCCTAGGTAACTTGATGTGTACAAACTAAGACAGAGCAGTTCACAGGACAAGGCCTCTGCTTACTGCAGTTCCTGGAACCCACTTGCCCTCATCCAAATCTCTTCAGCTGCATCCAGAAGCTTGGTCTTTGGCATAACAGAACCATGAGCCCCAGTAGGGATGCCAGGAATGACTTAGCCCCTGCTGACAGCAGGGCCACGCCTGTATTCGTTCTGGATGCTGGTGAGATAAGCGGCACTCTGAATGGACTCTATTTAGTGACCTCCAGTCAGGTTCAGTGGGTCTCCAGGTAACTGCTATGTTACCTGGATGTTGCCTTTGGATGATTTTCCAAAATGCCCAGAGAAAGCAGCTTAGCCTTGGAGTCAGAAGTGGAAGCTCAGGGAGGTCTCAATAGTGTCACTACTTTCCAGTTTTTCTATTAGCTTTGTATTTAATCCCCCTACACCTGCCTGTCATCTATCTATCCACTATTTACTAAATCAATTATGGTAAGGCAGTGAACTACGAAAGCTGGGCATCAGAATAAAACACAGCCTCTTTTCTTACAATGTAGGAGGGAAATAAGAGAAATGCCAAAATAATTACTGAGGAATGTGGAAATATGGAAGAGAAAGGAGGGTGCTATGAAGCTGGCAGAAAATAAATCATGGAACATTTCAAGGCTTGAAGGTCATTTGAGTAGTAGTAAGTAGTACCTTAAAGAGCAGATGAGATTTTGATGGAAGGAAAGTGTTCCGGCAGAGGAAACACACAAAAAAATATGGAGGTAAAAAACAGGGGCACATGCAAGGTACAGTGATTATCCATTTGGTTAAAGTTTAAGGAATGGTAGACATGGTCGGAAAGATAGACTTGGAGCCCATCATAACAACCTTAAATGCAGAATCGGGGGAGTACTTCTTACAAAGATCAATAGAGTATTCTTTCGTGGGCAGAGCTCACTCTATCTCTTTTCTATCAGCTGACACTTCCAGCCTTATTCATATTTTCCTGTACTTTGGGGGAACTTACCTTTTCCTTCATCTTAGAAGTAGATAAAGTTATAGTATCCATTAGAAATTCAGATTTTCAAAAGCATCAATTCAACCCAACAAGTATCAAGCATTTAGTTTGTGCTGGGTAGACACTACTAAGGGGTTACAGAGGTACAGAAGACATGGTTCTACATTAAGATCGCTATTCTACTGTGATTCTGAAAAACTTAATTCTACAGTTCTTTTGTCAAATAGCAAGCCAATACTTAATACGACGCAGGTATTTGTAAAAGGAGAGCTTGTGGTCCAAATACTATTATCTTTTGAGCTAAATTATTAAACAGCTGACTCGGAAGGGAAGTACAATCTAGCACGTTCTATTCTCAACTGCATCTGAAATGACTCTGCCCAGCTTAAAGAGCATCCCTATTTAAAGCATGAAATTATGCCCATGGAATAAAAAGGGTACAGAGAAGGAAAAGCCAATGTGAATTTAAAAAAAAAAAAAAAAAAAGGCAAAATGTAACTGGTTTTTAACCAAGTCATTGCTAGCAGATGTATGTAAAAAGAATAGCTTCTTTCAAAATGACTTACCTGTCTTGGGTAAATTCTCTAGAAAGAATATTGTGAGGAAAGAGGTTAGTATTACTTACCCTATAAATGAAAGATTGGCCCAATCTTTTTTATAAGTGAACCTGCATACCAAGTAGTATTCTAAATTCAAATTTTTCCACGAGATGTATTTCTATCTCATTTAAAGTTGTACCATGTTTAGCATGCTATTTAGCCTGCAGTTATTTATGTAAGAAGCTAAAAATCGGATGTTCTCACATTTCAGAACATTAAACTTTATACTATGAATTTAAAACATGAAATTCATGCTATTTCATATTTTAATGGTTCAATTTTTCAATACTTAATCCATCATAGTATTTCAGCACTAACAATCGTTAAAATGAGTGAATTAAATCCCGAAGGAGTGTGCATCTTGCTATTTAGTCTATTGGACATAGATGTCTACCCAATGTGACTCTTGTGTATTAGACATAGTGCAAGATTCTTAAAACAAAAAAAAAAGCTAAACAGCCAAGTTCTACTTTGTAGACATACATAGCGGGGAACTCACTGGCTTTTAAGTCTGAAAAACTAGACAAAATACACATCTTCAACTGCTATAATTAGACTTAAAATGTACAAAGTGAACCACAGAGTAACTAAGACAAAATCTTTAATGCTTTTAAGCCCTCCAGGTGAGGTTGCCAAAGGGTGTCCACGTCTCATTCTCTGGATCTCATTGTCACAATCCACCTGTTGGCTAACTCACTTATCTAGAACTGATGTACATTACTGCAATGTAAATAACTCGTGTCATTTGGGTGAAGAGTGGCTGGCGCATGACTGGAAACGACACTGATTGCTCACTTTCTAAATGTTCATACACAAGTGCTTCCAAATCACAAATTATTTGGTCCTCTCTCCTAAAAAGGTCATTTCCGGAGACCTCTTCTCAAACTTGACTGGCCCAGGGAACCCACGAGAGGGGACTGAACTACCCTGCAGCAATAGTTGTGAACACAATGGAGCCACATTTGGAAACTAGGCCATGCCAGGGATGGACAGGACTACTAGGGATACCCAACTCAGAGCTGGCTAAGACAGACATTAATGAAAAAGCAGTATTAGATTGATTTAAAACATTCCAAAATGAGTTATAACATTATCAAATAAAGGCTCAGTTGGTCACTGGGTAAAAGGGTATTTTATTTACATGATTTATCTTAGACTTAGTAACTTTTCATTTCTTTTGATTCAAGATTATATACTAACAAGGGCCAGTTTCTGCCAACAGACCAGTGTGCAGTCTCGAGTCTAGCCCCAACCTTGCCAAAGTTAGACTTCTGCATAACTGAAAGTCATCTCCAAAGGACTCACCCTTCAAATTTTCCCCATTTCGCTCATTTAGATATTTGCACAAAAGACCTACCCTTTGTCTTAAAAGTTACTTGATTCAGACAGAAGAGTAAATCCCATTATAATTCTTCTTCAAGTGATTTTACATTTCCTTTTTTTTCCAAAAAGGTAGCTGTCAACGTAAATGTGTCATGACACACAAGGGGTTAAAAGTTCAATGTTAACTTTCGACAGCTCCAGGGACAGTTATCTGAAATCTCACACTAGCTTCATTATACTATTACTATTCAAAAAGTTATTTTAACCCCAAAGGACAGAAGGGTATCATGTAATTCTTCAGGTCACAATGCAGCATTGGCTATGGACTCTGTTACAAGTAAAACAACTAAAAGTTACAATTCTGTGATTCCAGTACTTTAGGGAAGAAACAAAATATATATTGGGCTCGGAAGTGTTTGTTAAGCTACAAAGTACTTAATCACCTATGATGGAAGAAGTTCAAGATGACTCATACTTCCACTTAAAAGACTACAAAAGACACAAGCCCACAGAGAAGTAACTGACAGCTGGCTAAATCAGAAGAGAGTTCTAAGTAGCCTGGGGACATCTTAAACAATTACTTGGCCTAGAAATCTGGGTCAGAATTTCTCAAAGCTCCTCATCCTTTCCCAGAAAAAAATGTGATAGTATGTCTTTTATATGGAAATTTCATTGTACATATGTATAAACTTGGTATGGCCTTAATGCTGCAGTTAAGGATTTGTTTGGCTACCACCTTAAGCAGCGTGTTAAGCAATCGCTTCCTTAATGAAACATTTTTACTTCTTACGGACTCTTAATCTTGACCAACCAATCCCCGCTCCCCCCCGCCCCCCGCCCTTACTCTTCTCCCTTTTTTGCATGAAGTCATAAAAGTTATGGCAGTTATTTTTTGGCTTGTAAAAAAAAATTCTATTTCTGCAGTTTGAAGATGGAATGTAAAATTTCTGTGATACATGTATATAAAAATATATTTATTGAACCATCCATATACACATATTCATGCTGATTCCAATGGGAAAAAAAAATAAAGTTTTCTGAAATTTTCTCTGTGGTTAATTCAGTTGTTACTATTCAACCAACTTTATGTGAGAGAACTTTTGAAATCTTACAATTACCCCAGAAACCTACCATATAATCTGGAAAACATAATTTCACTTGACAAGGCTTGTATGTTATTCATTCAAGAAATATTTATTGATATGCATGATGGGGGATACACAAATGACTCAGACATAGATCCTGCCCTTAAGGAGCTTACAGTCTAGTAGGGGTGATAGAACACATACATGGGATACATAGTCAGAGCTATGTTTCAGTAAGATGAATCTAATATTGGATTTAATGGAGGCTGGGATAAGAAGAGATAAAGGAAGCTGAGAGGCCGTTGAAATTATCTAGATGAGGAGAAAGATGTGAAAGACTGCTGAGGTAGAACTGACAGGACTTAGCCGGAGACTGGATGTGGGAAATAAGAAAAAGGTAAGCAGATGACTTAAGATTTGGGGCGTGAGTGATGACATGAACTGAGAGAACAATGAAGTCGGTTTGTGAAAAGAAATGAAAATTGGCACATAAAATTCTTCTGCATAAAAACAAAGTGCCCAGGATACACTAATTACTCAGATCAGGGATGGAAGTACCTCGAAATGACTAGTGACCTTCCTCCCCCTCCTCTGCCCACTCCTCAAACTTTCCAGCAATCCCCTCTACTATGAAATGTCATAGTGCCTAAAATGTATTCAATTAAGTCCTATCTCTAGGTAAGCCTCCCTTGTGAGAATGAAAACAAATACACCAATTTACTCAACTCAATGAATCATCATTTAAGGACTCTTTCATACAAGCCACTGTACCTTCTGGGGGAATACAGGGATTAATACCCCAGTCCTTGTCCTCTAGGAGCTTATGGTCTAAATAAGGTAGTAAAACAGATACGGGTCATTCTAATCTTAGGTTGAAGGGGTAAGTTATAAGCTCTAGGAACACACTTCGTTGTTTTAAATGAAGATTGGGACAGAATCTCAAATAGGAGGGACAATGTAGAAGGGAAGAAGATGAGAATGAATTTGTTCCTTACTTCAAATTCTGGCCGGATCAATCCCCAAAAAGGGGTTCTCCACTCCTGTTGCAAATCTCCTCTCTTATGAAAAAAAATTAGCTCTTGAACTAGGTCTTCAAATAAATGACTTTGATGGTACGGGACTAGGGGTAGAAGGGGGATGCAGACGTTTGTCTATCTTCAGGGAAGAAAGAAGGCACTCGAAGCCACGGAGTCAGCAATGCCTGGCATATTAGAGGAACCGGAAGTAGTTCAGCATGGCTGGAGCATCACTTCCATGAAGAATGGGAAAAATTACTGGAAAGGAAGATTAGGACCCTGATGCATATATGGCACTGCCAGACACTGAACAGGGTACATGCCTAAGACCAATTTGCTGCCCCTTAGGAGCTTACAGTTATAACAATACAAGGTGGGGAAAGCACCACAATGTACAGATTGCAAAATGCTGACCGATTCAGGAGAAAATTACAGCTGAGTTTCAGCTATTAACACATTAGGATACCCAATAGCTTTCTGACAGCTAGTAGTAAACCCATCCCTGAGGGGAGCACAAGTTAATGTCCTTAGACAACAGGCCCTGGTAGAAATGGGCATTAAGACAGTTCTAAGAAAACAGAGAAAACCCGGTAATGAAAACTGAGCTATAGAAGCAACTGGGTAAGCATATAAAATGTGGCTCCTTCCCTTTTTTCCCCACATCCAGACCTTTAACAGCTCTGGCTTCCTACAGTGAACCTAGGGCAGACTGGTAACGCCTGAAGGTGCTCCTTGTTACTTCTACAAGCCAATGTGAGACTGTACTAATAATTCTCTGAGCCATCTAGCCTTTAAAAACTGAAGGGGTTGTATAAATCACATTAGTCCTTTCCAGCACTAACTTTCTATGATTCAAAGAATTCTAGGAGCCTCTCCTGTCTTTTGTGGTAATCAACAGAATGAGAAGGAAGTTTTAAGAATACATTGTTGTTTCTCACTTAAAATTATGATTTTTCTATATAAATCAAATAATTCCTATGCCATTAGCTAAATTCCACCTCCACCCCACTCTTCTTCAAAAGCGAACATCTACCTACATGAATTTATTTTTAACATGACATGTTCTACATATTCTACTTAAATGTGTACTGAATCTTTAAAATAAAAGAAGTCCTTTTCTTCTCCGTACTTCTTTATGCCAGCTTCTTGGTATGTCTTCATTTAAAGGGCCAAATCAGTGTATATTCACACTCTTCACAAAACCAGTTAAGAATTTAAACCAAATCCAAAGTTGAACAGGTGACATCAAAGCTTAAGAAAAGCATCAGTAACCAAAATGGTTAATTACAGCAAGTTAAAACTGTTTATATCCAGATTAAATGACATATAATCATCCCTGTAATTACTACCAAAAGTACAGGCAAACTTCCCATAAGTGGGTTTATGAAAAATACTTGTTAAAATAATTCACAGTGAATTTTTGGTAAACATTCCTTAACTTTATTTTTTCAGAAACTAAGACACATTGAATGGACATAAGTCCCTTTATAATCTGTGACACTGGCCACATTTCAAAGTACTGAACATGTATGGATTTCTGTAGTTGGCCAGTTCATGTGGTTCATGGAAGTAACAATGGAACTGATTTCCAATCCTATTTTTTTCTCACAGGGAACTAAAAAAGTTACCAAGTTCAAGTGGAAATTGGAGGAGGGGAGACTGTCCAAGGTTTTCTAAACAAATGATATAATCAAAAAGCGAAAAACCTTGATTCTAAGCCCTACATTAGTGATAATTCAAAACTAAAACTGGCTGTTTTAGGTCACCTTTAATAAACTACTTAGGCCATGATGAGAGAGAGACTGTTTCATGAAAGCATGAGCAAAGCAGTCTAATTTCAGCATTATCCTGTGCTGGATACATAGTCACTAAAAAAGATGTAAATATAAGTTTTATCTAACATGTGCTGCCATTTCTCCTTTCATATAGTCTAATAAGAGTTCACGAGCCTACATATGGTCCTCAGAACCTAATTATCACAGTACACAAATACAGATCCCAAAAGGTGTTACTACCTTAAAACCAGAAATCCTTATTATCTAGTGCCACATGGCCATTACTTTATCAGCAACATTAATCTACAACCTCATCCCACACAAGACACTGTTAAGTTTCTAATACATTCTTTAAGGTTTCTAAAACATTTATGGAAGACTACCTTTAACTGTCTACTGCCCATTTTTGGTACATTAGGCAGTTAGCTAGAACCCCATATTCAAACAAATGTTGAAGTCGCTTCTTTTACAAGGTTCAAAATTGCTGAACTAAAAGGTCATTTGTATGCAGTTCCCGCAGAGATTCTTTTAAGTAGCACAAAAATAAATTTCAATATAAAAGATATCTTTAGATCAGTAGGTTTGACAAATGCAACCATTTACATAAAACAGGCCACTCAGCATAAACAATGGTCTACAAATTTAAACCTCACAGAAAGGTTATTTCCATATAGATTCTAACAAATTTCTTTCTATAAAGTGCCACGTTTTCTACTAAATCATAAACTCTACAAGGATTTTCAAATAGAGATGAAGGAAAGAATCAGAGAATGGCAGTTATAAGCACAAAACACAACTGCTACAAACTCACCTTGATTATGCTATAAAAATATCATCCACATACAGAATCCAAGATTGTGCTACATGTATTAACAAACAAAAAAATAATCTAAGAACAAGTTATTGTGTTACCATATAGTCTGCAAATCAAAAGAAGCCCTATAAAAATCAATGTTTACTTATTTTGTTTACCCTAAAAGAAATAGAGAACAGAAATGCTAACTTTGTTATGAATATTTTGTAGACTGGGTCTCTATGCTGTAGTAATTATTATGATCATGTCCTATTATCTTAATGTTGTTCAAATGTAAATAGGTAGGCATTTTGGTTCTAGAGAAAAAGCATCAGTTCTAGAGGCCAGTCTGCTGCTCCTTGCTACATGAATGGCTTGGAGGCCTAGTCAAGTAACTGCTCTGATGTAGTTTCTTCTTTATCTACTTTGAAGGAAATAGCACCTAATCCACAGAGTCGTTGTGAAAATTAATTTTATAACCTAAAGCTAAAGTGCAATTCAACTACAACTAACACTGTGGCAGTAACCTACTCATTCAATAGCTCAAAAGTTGAGAATGCAGGAATACAAAAGTAAAGCCCAACCTCAACATAAAAGCAAAAGTATTTTTTAAGTCCCAAGATCTATATATTTTCAAGAGATCATAAAGAACTAAGACCCACTGAACCAAATTAATTTTACCTAATAAGATACGAGGTTAAAAAAAATGGGTGGTGAGTGTTAAGCTCAGTGGAAAATAACTGTACATTGGGCCATTCCTACATATGAGAAATTGTATTTTAAAATCTTAAAAAAGGTTGACTGTGATGAGCTGATGCTGCCTATAGAAAAATCTTTCCATATTTAATTTCACTTTCTACCTGTGTGAATACATGTATCTCTATGGTATCACGTTTATGCATCAGCAATAATGTAAACAATATCGGGATTCTTAATAGTGTTAACCATGATGCTAAATCCTATTTAGAAAGTCCAAAACTCTACAATCATCCCAACTCCAATGAAGTGAAATTACTGAAGCAAACTTTTGTTTTCCGAGATTATGCAGTAATTCTGTGCAAGTTACAAAGCAGCATCTACACATTGCTACTACCTCTCCAACATTTCTTAAAACCACACGATTGGTACAAATGAAGGAAAATGAGATTATTACTTGCAGTAGATATTATAATTCCTGAAAGAGCTTTCTACTTGCTAATTTGTCTATTTTATTTATCTGTGGCTTTATTTCAAAAGAGTAAGTCTTCTACTCCAGTTGTTCTAACCCACCACTCCGCCCATCACCAATTAGAGGAGTAGAGACCATTCCTATTCTCATCGCATTGATTCATTTTCACAGAACATTTGGCACTGCTGGTCCCCACCCACTAAATGCCCAGACGCAGTGTCTCCCCTCCAATACCACACATTTCCAAATGTCCTCTAGGATAGAATAACCAGCTCAAGTTGAATATCACTGCATCTAGTTGGTGCCCTTAAACCCCTGAGTAGGAAAAATTCCTATTTTGAAATGTATGTTTTAGTATTCACTTCTGAAAAATGATTTCTAGGTTATCCATAATTTATGATCTTAATACTCCAAAAATAACTCAGGCTGTTTTTTTTCCACCACAAGCTTAATATAAGCTACAGAAGTACAAGCTGAATTTCTTCCAATTATCACTAGCCTGAGACAAATTAATTGGTTACCAAATAATTACTTAAACTGACTCCCAAAACAGCCATGTGACTCCATTATATAAGTCTCTTTCTTTGAAGGAGATGTTGCCAATTTTCAAATATTTGAGGTACTGCGGACCAACTGATAACATCAAACTTCATTTTAGTTTAAGACTACACCCTTAAGCAAACCTAGTTTCCCAGTAACAGCAAAACAAAACATTCCTATTCCTACTCATATACTGTCCTCAAACAACAGTCCTAAAGATGAACACTGTTAAGAAGAAAATAAATAAGTTAAATCTGACAACCTCGTTGCCCTTCAATTAGTAATGACAAGCAATCATACAAAGCCTTGCTTTACAAATGTGTAAACAAAACCTTCACCCACCTCACACACAGCACTCAACAAACAACATACTATGTAAAACGAGCATTAGTCTATATTGCCAGATTAAATTTTCTTCCAGAAATATTTTAATAAAAATTGGCCATTTCCAAGAATCACCCACTGCATGTCCATCAATAAAAGAGAACCATAATAAAATATAAAATTTACCATATGGCTATGATTTAAAGGAAGAAAACTAGCAGACACTCAAGCACATCAGCAAAATCCAATATTAAAATCACATTCCTCCTCATGGGCTATGATTAGAATTCTGAACAGATATCAAAATAAAACAATACAAATGCTGAACTACTTAGGTCAAAGGACCTCTATAGAAGCATCTATCCTCAAAGGCATTCCAGTTTGAGACTCAATTTCAGAATAAGGCATAACAAATAAACAGAAGACGTACAAGGTTGAAAGAGGGATTCTACAATTCCCAACATACTCTGAACCTGAAAAAACAAATCTAGACGTTTTATTATTTTTTCTTTAAACAATCGCCAAGACTGGAATCAGAGATAAATAGAAGGCACACAGTTTTGCTCTGGTTTTGAATTATTCAGATTGGGGGAAGGGTAGTTTTGTTTTGTTTTTTAGCTTTTTTTTTTACAAATACAAATTAAACATGAAAAAAACTACTTCAAAAAAACCTAACAATTCAAGAAAAGCATATCAGTTATATTCTAGACATTTAAAACCTATCTCACAATTTAAATTTCAATGGTAAAAACAGGTTTTAGAATTGTTTTGTGATCACATATCAAAGAAAAAACTCTACTAACACCTTTTATTCAGTTTTTAACCATACCAGTGAAAATCAAAACTGTCAATTTTTCCAATGGCAGTTTCTCCACACCAGAAGGTAGTCATGACTCTCAAAGAACAATCAGGGTTTTTTCCTGCCTTCGAAATATTTATCAAATCCTGTATTTCTCAAAGACTTTTGAAACACGTAGAAAATAAGTAAGAAATATCCCAATGTCAGTAATAAGTGAGACACATTCCTTTGGGAAATGGCTGTTAAAAAAAAAAATCCAGTCTGTATATGCAAAGTAAAGCAAGGAAATCAGTCTTTTTTTTTTTTCTTCTTTAAAAATCCATTTTTCCTAAAATATCATTCCACAAAATTGGAAGTGAAAGACTAAAATGTGAGGGGAGGGGAAGGGAGGGAGGGGAAGGGAACACACACCATTAACACAAAAAGTAAAATTGTACAAACGTAAGCAGTTTTATGAGACCAAGGTCATACTGCAAGATACCAAAAGGTGGATGAAGAAATTCACCATTCTGCAGGAGTGGGGTTTGCACTGCTGCATGAAGATCAGTGAAGAAAAATTCACTGCCTTGGAGCAACTCCCCTTCCCACTCCAAATCCTGGTTTCTGCACCATGCCACCACGGGGAGGGCCTCTCATTCCACCACCCAGCCCACCTCGAGGGCCTCCGGGTCCCCGTAGGCGGTTATCTCGCCGGTCCCCTTCTCGGGCAGCTCGAGTCTTCTTCTCTTCCACATTCAGACGGACCTCACCTCTGAACATGATGGGCTGTAAGAGTCAAAGTGAGCAGAATTACACACAGTGCCAATGTGCTACCAACTATCCAAGATAAAGGCAAAGCTATTATAAAGAATCAGCAGCTTACAAATCATCTATGCTTTCACGGTTGTTTTTGTTTCAAATTCTGAACACATAAATGTCCTCCATTAACAAGTACATGGAAAGATGGTCAGGTATGCAAACTAGTTCAAAAAAGTCCATTTAAATAGCACAGCAGCACAAGTAAGTCTCATTGTGCTTATATTAAAGTATATCTTATTTTCCCATAAAATCACATAAATAGAATATAAGAATTGTCAACTTCTTTATGGATTGGTAGGCTTAGAATAAAACCCCATCAAAACCTAATGTGGAAAGATTGTGCTGCACGTATTTATGCACGTATATACATCTTAAAAACATCGTTTATTTCATCTAAATTTAAGAAAATGCTATTTGCCTCAATAGATATTTGGAAAATATTGAAGACAATAAAGATAGCATGTCTTATTGAAAGGAAAAATAGATATATCCACGCTAAGTCTTTGGCCTTTTTTTTCACTCAACAGAGTTTAAGTAGAAAACAAAGGGCTACTTAAGATTCCAGTGACTTCAATGTACACTCCTCACTAGCACTCCCTGGTTTTCTAATCGTGATTTTTAAAACATATCTAACAGTACTTACTATGCAAAGAAGTGTTCTATAAGCTTCACTTTTATTATCTCTTTTATCTCTTCACAACAACCCTCTGAGAGTTTTTGTACCTATTTTAGAAGACCAGTGAATGAAGGGCCAGAGAGGTTAAGAAACTTTGCATGATGGAAGAGGCATACGAACCGAGGCATCCTATTTGGAAAGTATAAGCTTTGAAACACTATGTTACATGGAAGTATGTCAAACACCATGGTTATCGGGTTTATATAAGCTATTTTGTACTCATAAAAAATTACTGAAGGGAGGATGGTAGATTTTATCAATACAATGAAATGAGGGAAAAGCAAGCTATAGTTGAAGTCCTCAAAGTATAAAGGAGTAATCTGAAAGTACACATAAAAAAAAAGGCTTCTTTTGGGCCAATTTATATTTTAAACTTGGATTAAATTTATATTTGTACATTTATATATATAATACTTAACGCAAATTTTTTTATATATACACTATATAAATCACTTCACACACAATCTGAAACGTTGTTCCCAGCAATGTTCTAAATAGGAAAAATCAAATCATATATAAGTCTGAAAGATTAAGGAAAGACAGGCTGAGGCTGAGATGTTTTAAAATGTAGTTATGAAAGTCATCTCTGAGGAGTTACCTACGGGTAGAAGCAATCTGAAGGAAAAAAGGTATCAGACATACTCACAGCCCTTTTTCTAAGGAAACTGATCTCAAACAATTCTTATGCATGAAGATGCCATGGCTTACCCACATTCATAAAGTAAAACAAACCCCTTATCTCAAGCAATTCTAGGAAGCCAGCTATCGGGTCTGACCTCCTTTGGCCCGCTGGGATGATCATACACTCTTAGAAAGTATGAATTCAAGGCTGTACCAAAAAGGTTGCCCACTGGATCTACTGCAAGCTCAATGATGGATTTATCCACAAAACCTACTGGAGATTTCTGGGTTTGGTATTATGTGACATTGGTGAGATAAGCCACTGTTCTGTCCTCATTTCTCAGTGTTGTGTCGATGCTTCCCAAAGGCAGTGGTCAGTTTGAAAGATAATGCACACTTGCAGATTAAGGCTCACATAATGTTATGACCAAAACAAACTTTTCAATATATCCATTAACATTCAGGAGAACCTCTAAGAAATAATGATCTACAATATTTCTATTACATAGCTAATAAAATTTGTAGTTTAATTTGCAGAGACTGAAAGCAGATTAGTGGTGGCTAGACGCTGGGGAGAGAGAATATGGGGGATGGGAGAGAGACTGCTTAATAAGGAGCTTACTTTTGATTTAAATGTTTTGTTAACTAAATAGGTGATGGTTGCACAATAATGTGTCAATAAATACCACTGAATTATAAATTTTAAAAGTTATTACTCATAGCAATAGTAATATTAACAAAAATAGTCCCAGGCAGGGTGACTCCAAACCCAGACAATTTATGGAATAAAAGCAGAAGCTCCTCACAGTTATACTCAGACAATAGTTATGTACCAAGACTTCCCTGGTCAAACTGGCTCTTAAGTTATCTTAGCTAAATGTAACATTGTATTTCATCTACACCAGAAGCCACCACCAAGAAAAGGAATTTGCCTAAGTCTCAGTGCACTGATAACTTATTAGTTATTTCATTCTCATCATTCACTAATTCGAAACCTGTTATTTAGACATTTTTGTTTTGCTAAACTCTCAGGCAGTTCTTTTAATAATGGTTGACTATGATGGAATATATTACTCAAACATATTGGAGTAAATTGCACTTTACATAAACTTTACATAAAGGGCATAGTTGTAAAGATGAACACACTCTTATTGGGGGGGAAAAATATATGAAAAACTGCTTACCCTGTTGCTGAGGACCTTCTGAACAGGTTCAGAATCATCAAACACAACAAAACCAAAATTGGGTAATTTCCCACCACTGTTAATGCGCAGCTCAACCACATTCCCATATTCTGCAAATGAAATACAAATTCTCAAATAACTTACTACAACATTTCTTTTAAATATTACATGCGTACTATGATAGCCTCTAGACACATGTGCCTACATAGCACTGGAAATGTGGCTAGCCTGAAATAAGATGTGCTATAAGTACAAAAAGACTTAGTATGGGAAAATGTAAACTATCTCATATTTTTACATGTTGAAATGACATTTTAGACACATTGCATTAAATAATTATATATGTAGTTCATCTTCTATTTCCATTGGGCAGTGCTGCATTACATGAATCTAGTGTTTAAAATTCAATTACCATCTACAGCCACGCCACCCTGAACAAGCCCCGATCCCGTCTGATCTCAGAAGCTAATAAGCAGGGTCAGGCCTAGTTAGTACTTGGATGGGGGACCACCTAGGAAGACCAGGTGATGTAGGCATAAAAAATAAAAAATAAAAAAAATAAGGGATTGTAAGCTGACAAGGTCCTTGCAATCTGTAAATGAATGAATGAATGAATGAATGAATGAATAAAATTTTAAAAACTCAATAACCTACTTTGAAAGAAATCTTTAAGCTCTGATTTGTCCACCTCATGAGGTAGATTGCCAATGAAAAGTTGGTGACTGTCAGGGTGTCTCACAATTCTTCGGGGTTCAACATCGCCTTGCTCACCAGCCTCCCGAACTTAAAAACAGCAACGAAAGACAAAGAAGACATCTTTCAGGCCGATATTTTTTTCTCTACCCTAAATAAAGGTAATTCCATCAACTCCACAATTCTGTTTTAAGTAAACAAATATCAATCACTCCCCTTACCCCACCCCTGGCAAAATAAGCTCTCACCTCAAAATCCCCCAACCAGAAAAGTCACCCTTCTGAGCTCTTACTTGGTCTAGGTCCCCTCTGGGGAGGAATATTTATTCGTTGTTCTCGAACTCTTTGATCCCTCTGAGGCCTCTGTGGTGGAATCTGAGATTCAGGTTTAGACTCTGGACGAGGCTGAAAAATTTGTAAGTTAACTTTTGTGTGAAAACAAATCAAGTTTACTTTTTTCTTGTGAAGTTCTCCCATTCTCTAAACCTCTATGAAACCACATTACACAAAATACAAGTAAATTTGCCTTTATATACAAGCTCAATTAGAAACTCACCTGTGAAGCTGGTACTTTAACGACATGAGGTGGTATCCCAGTAACTGGAACGGCTCCACTGGGTGGAAGGTTCTTACTGGTCACAGATGCCCAGGAAAATGTCTAAGGTAACAACACCAGCACCAGATGATTACACCATATATCAAAACAACATAAAAGCTATTGGTTCTTGATTTCTTATACGTAACATATGCATCACGTTTTCATAGGCAAGATGCAGTTTATAAATATCTTGAGATTCCCTTTTCCCTAGTTACAAATTTAGTACTAAAATTATTTAGAATTACAAACATGACCCAATTTCACCAACTTTAGAATAATCTTTAACACTTTTTCAATCCATATCGAAATCACCAAATCCTATTATTTAACTCTTAATTATCTTCTCTCCATCTCAACTACCATGACCCTAGTCCAAGATACTATCATCTCTCTCCAGGAATATTATTATAACCACCTAGTACACAATCTAGCCAACCTACTTTTCTACCTGCAAGCTAAAGTCATCTCACCACTTCTCTCCTACTCACCTACTGGCTAAAGGAGAGACCAAGAACCCTATCCATTTTACAGATAGTTCCCATTCCTAAAATACCACCACCACACAGACATTTGAATTAACTGCTAAAAATGCATAAATGACGTTATGTAAGAACACTGACCCCATAAATACAACCCTAAAACATGTTCCTTCTGAGTAACAAATGGAAAGGTTCTGTTGGTTCAGTGAACATCATCGCACTGTGACTCAGGAGGAGTAACTGAAAAGCTTAAATATTTGAAATTAAGTATTCTAATTTATACTTCTACTGTAAAGTTATCCTCAATTAAATTTCACAGAAAAAGGCTGGCAAAGTCTGTTGTGCCATGTAATTTTTTAAAAGATACATTACCACTTTCTGTTATAATAAGTATGTAATAACTGTAATTTAAAAGATGAAATATTAAAAAGATGATGGGTTGTTGATATGGTGGTAAAAATAAGAAAGCACCTGAAATTTTTGGTCTAAAAAGTATTTAAGTTTCCTTAGAGGGGAAAAACAGTTATTTTTGATTTTATAAAGCAATATGCAACTTCTAATCTGAGGCATGGCTCGACATGTAAGAAATTTCTCTGAACCACCAATATGTAAATGCACCTACAAAGGAAAACCAAATAATAATAAAGAAGAGAGAGTTTTAAAAATAAACGAAATAGAATAAAAATGAAGGCATGTTCCATACCCTCAGGTCTTCCTGCGCTGTTTGAGCTATGTCTGTAGGTGCTGGAGAAGAACTCTTCTGAGCATCCTCAGAATAAATTTCTTCCAATACTGGCTCAGACTTTTCCTCTTGGATTTCAGATACGGGTTCTTGCTCCGATTCTGGTTCAGGATCAGGCTCTGGTTCAGCAACAGGTTCCTCTAAATGTTCTTCCAAGTCATTGCTTTCACAGGAAAATTTGAGAAATATCATTCTGCCTCCATTGATTTAGCTAGTAACTCCCAAGTATTTATAAACTACAGAGACCTGAACCCAAAAAAAGTTCTTAGAAATACATTTCAGTATTAAAACACTTTTCAGAAAAATACTCAATGAGCAAATCTTAACTACTATCAGACTAGCTAAATTCTCGTAAGTAAATGCATGAAAACGGATTAAAATGAACCAAATCACTGTTTCTCAGAATCCCCAAACTATTACAATTTACCCATCACACATCACAAAACTCTAATAGGCTATGGCTGGAGAGGGGAAAGGATTGTTGAGTTGTTCTATGGGTACAGTTTCAGTTTGGAAGGATGAAAAGTTCTAGAAAAGTGTTATACAACCACATGCATACACAGTTAACACTACTATACAGCACACTTAAAAATGCTTAAGATGACAAATTTTGTTATGTGGTTTTTACCATCAAAAAACTCATAATAAATAAAAACAAGGAATTTGAGAAAAAAAGACAATAAGTTATGATTCAGAATAGTTCTTTACACCTCCACATAATCAGTTTGTTAAAGCTGCAGGGGTTTTCCCCCATAAAAATTCTAGTTTAGTAGGTTTGTGGTGTGACAATAAATCATTTTCAACAAGTAACCCAGGTTAAGTACTGAGGTAATTCATCACTACACCTGGAGAAAAATTTCAAAATATCCTTTAAGCACTAAATATTAATGTTACTGCTATCATATGGCAACAAGTAAATCCTGTATAAATTTCTATTCCTAGCAAACACACTTCTGTTCCACTGTCGATTTAAAAAAAAAAAAAAAAACCCTAAGATAGCCACACATTTATTGTCTGAGTTAATTAATGAAATTCTTTACTGCTACTAAACTCATGTCTGAATTTCTATTAATTTATGCCTGATCTCTAAATAAGTCCTTATCACCCAGAAACTAAACCGAAAAGCAACTGGTGGATACTATTTAAATAGTCCTCTTAGAGCAATCTTTAAACACATTACAGATATTTTTTGGTTCGAAGATACAAAAAGCAAAACCTTTCTTCTGAGAAATTATCATTATTCTCTGAGATAATACCTGAGATTACATGACTGTCTTCCAACAAAGAGAAAGACTAGACAACCCAAGTTCTCATGCAGCTCTGGACAGATAAAGGTTTCCTTACCTGACAGTCTGATCATAGAAAGTCCCAGAATCATCAGGTACCACCTCAGGTGTCTGCTGTCTTTCTTCAGGTTCTTCTACTTCTTCCTCAGATTCTAAGGGAGATAAGAAATTTAAAGTAATTTGTGTTTATTACTTGATTCACAAATATACTTAATTTCACAATGTTCATAATAAAAAAGGCAATAAGAAAAGCAGATATATATAAAAATGTAAAGTAAGTAAGGCAACTTGGTAAAATTATGGCATAGGCTTTAATAACAGAATTAAAGTAATTATAGTGTTTGTGTTAAAAACATGGAATCTGAAGTCATATTGCCAGTAATCTAATACAGGCTCTACATGGCAGTGCCCTAATTAAATGGGAACAATAGTACTGAAAGTACTTATTTATAAGGCTACTTTATTACAAAATAAATATGAAAACACTTGGAGTCTTCTCAGCCACATAGAAATTGTCTTGAGAAAATTCTCCATGGGTATCTTGTGTTTCTATACATTTTACAATTGGGGAAATAGCTACCCTTTGTTTTAGACTATCTTTTAAGAACATTTACACAGCAAACAACCTCAGAAAATAGTTTCTCCCTCCAGAGCCAAGAGAAGGCTTGTTTACTGCCCATTATAAGATCTGGGTTCCCTAAACTTAAGGTTCCACTCTTGTAATGCACCCTACTGCAATGCAGGTATCATATGGACTTCTTCATATTGTATGGAAACAGTGGCAAAAGTGCTTCTATACCTGCTGTGAAAATAACCTACTTCTGACCTAGAAGTTTTGTCTTCTACCAAAATCCATGAAGTAGGCTAACCTATTAGCTTCAAGTAGGTTTAAAACTCAGACCCTTCATGTCTTGACAATTAGAAGTTATTAATAAAGAATATGAAGTATAGTGAAAAAATTCAAGAAACCCATATTCTCTTCAGGACAACTGATGCCATCAAAAAATTTAGACAAGTAACTTACCCTCCTGAGGCTCAGTGACAAAACCACCAAAGACCTCATCTTGGTATCTGAAGATATCATTGTGAACGTAGAACTTGTTTGCAACAGATCCCTGCAATGCCAACAAAAAGTTTTCATTTATTCAGCAGACTTTTAAAAACCAAATCACCCCATACCAGTGGTTCTCAACTGAGGGCAATAGCGTTTCCACAGAAGCCACTTGCAATATCGAGAAGCACAACTGACAATTATTGAGTACAGGGCAGGTATACTGCTAAACATCCTTCAATGCATAGAACAGCCAGCCACAACAAAGACTTATTCAGCCCAAAATATTAATAGCACCAAGACTGAAAATCCCTGCTCCACATTATGCCTGTTAAAATAAAAACTACACTCAAATATATGGCTTGCTTTAAATACCACTAGATGGATATCCAAAAAATTGATAAAGCCACAGCCCATGCCTCAATTTCTACAACAATAAATACCTTACTACCAACTGCAGCAGATATTTAAAATTCCCTAAATCTGTATCCAATACTATTGACACAAGCACTCAAGGGTGATATATAGCTGAAAAGGTTTGCCTACACCAGATAAGACACATTTGAGTCTAAATCCAACTATGTTGATTTCTAAGTTATTCAACTTCTAAGGCTGTTTCCTCATCTGTAAAAAGGGATACCAACATATACCTTAGAGCTTTAAGTATCAAATACGATAGTTTATGTAACAATACAACATACTAAAACTATGAGTCTTCCTCTTTGAAGGAAAATAAAAGAACTATAAGTACTTACAATTGGCGATCATATCCCACATGATTCCTTGCATATTTAAAAGCCCATCAACAGTTTTATATTGCAGATAATCTAAGCCTTCCTCTAAATATCTTGACTAAAATGATCTCATAATATTTTATATTCGAACATTAAAATGATAGGGTTTTAGATTCACTATCCTAAATAGAAAATTTATCTTAAGGGTAATTAGAGAAAACATTTAATCAGCAAGTCCTCATTGAGCCACTTCCACATGCTTATATAGACAGGCTACCTGCCGAGGCTCAGCCTGGACCAGTCTGGGAGACTGGTACTAATGCAATTACTCAACATAAATCTGTGGTCCTTTCATGATAAGCGTAATAACTAAAAGGAGCCAAGGCTCCTTAAGAAAACAGTTGATTCAAGAACTGGGGCTGGGGCCGGGACAGGGACAGGGACAGTGCCTAAAAGTTATAAAGATGAACTTAAAATTACCAAGTTTTCCACCAAAAACAAAGAAACAAACAAAAAACACAAGGGAGTTCATACTTACTACCTCTGGGACATTTTGGACATCAATATAAAGTTAGCAATGGACTAAATCCATTAAATGAACAAAGACTCCATGAGTGATTAACAGACAGGAGAAGAGGCAAAGTTCTCTATAAGAGAATACCAACTAATAAATATAGAATAACAGAATCAGATAATCACCCTTTGTAACCATGAGTAGCAGTTGGTTCCAGTGAGAATCATCAATGAATGCAAAAACTAGTACTTAAGTTTGATGATAAACACAATATTTACATTGTCTCAAAGAATCACCCACAATTACTTACTTATGAGAAAAGCAGAAATACTAATTTTATGGTGATGAAACCTGCTGTCTACTGAACACCACAGCAACTAAATGATCAAAGTTAACATTACTAAAAATTGGGCTGACTGACATCAAGAGCCTCCCTAATGTAAGGCAGTGAAAGACACGTGTATAGCCTACATCTAATCACAAGTATCAGACACTTCACACTGAGGCATTCTATGCATTAACTTGATCGCGCTTTTCAAAAAATGCCATAAAAAACACAAGGTTAAAGAATTAGCAGATTAAAGGAGACTAAGGAGACATGATAGCTATATACAATGTGTAATCCTGGACTGAATTTTGGACCAGGGTTGGGGGTGATTACTAAAAAGGACATTACTGGGACGACAACCATAATTTAAATATTCACAATAGATTAATAATTGGATTGCATCAACACTTCTTAAATTTGATGACTGTGCTATGGTTATGGAAGAGATTTCCTTATTCTCAGGAAATGCTCAGTTAAAGATCTAAGGATGAGTAGGCATGACAGTTCCAACTTATTTCAAATGGTTTAGATTTTAAAATGGTAAGTAATATAATAGTGTATGTTAGCAATATTTTAATAAAATCTTTAAAAATGAAATGATAGGTAAATATAAAAAACTGTAAAAGAATTATAAACATGTAAACAAGTGTTGACAGTGGCTCTAAGTAAGGAGTATACAGGAGTTACTGTGCTGTTATTACAACTTTTCTGTAAGTTTGAAATTTCAAAATGAATAGTTTTTAACAAGAGAAGCACAACATTTCACTGTATTTTTTCATACCTCCGGAGCAAGCACAAATGTCTGCATGAACCTCCTCAGAGCCTGGTTGTTATTAGAGAGCAACCCCATCACCTGGACCACCACACCATCGTTCAGCGTGGCATGAGCATCAACATGGCGAATCTTAGTATGGCAATTGGTGAAGTTTTGTGACATCACCTTCCTGTGGATTTCCTAAAGAATCAAGGCAAGAGTTAATGCCTTAAAATTTATACAATCCCCGACAAAAAAAATAACACACTTTCTAACACAAAACGTAAAAGAATTTACATATTTAAAATATAAGCTACACAGATACTACTTCTAATTTGTCTTAATACAGTATACTCCTCTTGACCATGCCTAAGCCTTTTAAAATATTGTCCTTAATTAACATATCTAAAAAATGTTTACAACAAATGATTCCCCAGGCTAAAACAAACAAAGAATTTAACTTCAGAATATATCACACAAAATGAGCAAATGCAACAGCATAAGTTTTTCAATGACTATATTAATAGTCACTGAATACCTAAATTTCTAAAAAGTTGAGAAATTTTATCTTTAATATCAGCAAATCTATTAAGCATGTATCCATCTCAATTTTATGGGTTATTTTCTAACTGCCTAACAGCCCTTAAAGCCTGGTATGCTTACCTTCTGTCCATAGACCGCATCTGCTGGCTTTCCATTTGAATCCAATCCCCCATGGACATAAGAAGAGTTCTTTCCATAAAATCTGTAAAATAGAAAGACAATTTACTTGTCATCTTCAAGTATCCTAAGACCAGGTATTTATTTTTCATGTTTGGTACCTAACTGTCTCACTGGTAAGTTCTTGGAGGCCGGAAAGTGTTTCCTTTTCTATCTTTGCAGGCAGTCATAGATTTATCCCCTACATGGGTCAACACTTGCTGAATGGGAATGGATTTGGTGAATGAGGCAGAACACTTATTTTTTAAGTCACAAGCTCCAGGTTTCAAAGTAGGACAATCAAGTTGGGAAGGATCCTGTAGTTCATATCAGAAAAGCCACTTAAAACACAAGTTCGTTTTCACTAAAGAAGAAATCAGGCAGTTTTTATATAGATAAATCCATCTATACTCTCCAGAGTTGGAGAGTCCTTTTATATCTAAGAATGCGTATGAGAAGTTCCCATTAAAAACCCAGTGGCTTGTGCAGGTGGGTTTTGGCAGTTTTTAACAATTTTGTTGGTGCATTAAGAGCTATAGACTTTAATTCCCATGGCTTTAATTTTGCTCTAGCCTCAATTGCTTTGTTTTCATTACAATACTATACACTGGATCAGAAAAGCCACATACTCACATATCCACCTACCCAAAGGAAACACCCCAACCCAGGGATAACCACACTATAAGGATTTCTTGATATCTGCACTCTAGATAAAACAATTTTTCACAAATAAGCACAAATAAGCCATTCTACAACCTGATTCTGACTTCCCCTGCCCCCCAAAAGGGGAAGAGATGTGTGCCAACAAGAACCTCATGTCTACCTTTGAATTGTGAAAGTTATTAAAAGATTGTACATCAGGCAGTAAAATCAGTTCACTAAGCCACTTTTTATTATCTCTAAGATGTACTTCAGATATAAAATGTGAAAAAGAGGATGTCTTAAAATCAGTATCGACATGAAATATATAAATGCACTCGGTTTCAACTCCTACTCCTTTTTAAAATGAAATTTATCTAACTTGTAAGGACAAAATAAAATTTTGACATAAAACAAACAAACAAAAAATGGTTGGAGACTTTTTCCATCACTTTATAGTCATGTGAATACTAGCAAATTTTTAATTCCTTAGCATCTTTATCTGCAAAATGAAGTTAACTTTCCTACAATGCCTTACTAAAAGGTTTTGGAAAAGAACAAGAGGAAAAGGTGAAAGTGTTTTGGAAATTGTAAAGCCTTAAAAAAAAAAAAAACTCAAGAGATATTTTCCATTTCTCAGTTTATAATGGAACCCTCACACACTGCTGGTGGGAATGTAAATTGGTACTGCCACTATGAAAAACCCTCAAAAAATTTAGAATAGGCCTACCATATGACCCAGCAAATCCCTCTTCTGAGTATCTATCTACTTGACAAATTTGAAAACACTTATTCATAAAGATATATGTACTGCTATGTTCACTACAGCATTATTCACAATAGCCAAGACATAGAAACAATCTAAGTGTGTGTATGTGTATACACATATACATACACAAACATATATATACATAAGTACATATATACATACCATATTTTCTATATCTAATCATTTTATATACCATACACACACAAAACTAGAATACTACTCTGTCATAAAAAAGATGAAATATTGTTATTTGTGACAACATGGATGGATCTTAACAGTATCATGCTAAGGGAAGTCAGATGGAAAAGAACAAGAACCATATTTCACCCATACGCGGGATATAAAACAAAGCAATAAACTCATAAAGACAAACAGAATAATGGTTATCAGAGAGGGATGAGGAGGACAAAGAGGGTAAAGGGGGTCAAATATATGGTAACAGAAGACTAGACTTTGGGTGGTAAGGACACAATGGAGTATACAGTGTGCTGTATAATTATATATAGGTCTTGTATTATAAAGTTGTACACCTGAAATTTATATATTGTTAAATAATGTTACCCAATAAATTTATTTTTAAAACTCGAATATAGGAAAAAAGAATTTTTTATTTTCTTTTGCACCTAATAATCATGTGCTATTCAATATGCAAGCTGGTCAAAGTATAGAGGGAAAATAGTTCTGGTCCAGCAAATGCACATTTTGGACTTTCTAAGAATTTTAGCAAGTCCACATTAAGTAGACTTACGAGTTTTATATAATGCAGCACTGTCGAAATAATGGAAGCAACTCATTAGTAGAGGATTAAAGTGTGCTACATCTCTATAAAATAAAAACTTTGTGGATACTAAAATTAATTTGATACATATGTTACTCATGTAAGATGACCCCAGATTATTAAAAAAAAAAAAAAAGCTAAAACACAGTATATTAAAATGTTTGCATATACAAAGCATGGTTTTACTTCCACATTTATTTCATTTTTTAATTTAGAACAAGCATGTTTCATTTCCACTAAAAAAAAAAAAAAAAGTTTTTTAAGCGCAACAATATAAAAGTATATTATTCAGACAAATATTCAATACATCCTTACTAAATAGTACGATTCAACAAAAACAGCAAAAAAAAACAGAAAACCATGAGTAATATACTTTTACATTTTCAGGCATTATTTTTCTGATAATGTAAGTTTTTATATCTTAGTTTAATGTTTTAATATTTGTATATCCTATTTTAAATTATATAATTTTAATAGCCACAATTTATTGGTACTTATACAAAGCACTATTATGTAACAACCCTACAAGGTGCACAATGAATAAGAGAATTTCAAGAATAAATACCCACATACTAAAAAACAGCATTAGATGATGCATGGAGAAAAAATGTTTTACCTGTGTAGCATGTCTGGGGCCTGGTTCAACAGTGTGTAATATTGTCTAACAAATTCCCGCCCGACCAGCAGGGGACTAGGCTTCTCCATAACCATTGCTTTGGTCAATTCAACCTGGAAAAGGAAAAGAAATATGTTCAACCTGAACGACCAAGTACAAGGGGGAAAATGGCAGGAGAAAAGAGACTTACTTAGCTAAAAGCAACTCAAAGTAAGACAAGATCACTTCAGCAATTCTCAGTTTTAAAAAGGAATGAGATTCTAAACATTCAAATTTACTAAAATCAGATAAATACTAAGGGGCGGGAGAATCACTATGAAGAATTTAATTCATGATTCCCAATATCCAATTTTCTTAAACTAAATATAAGAACCTCATAGGTACATATTTCCATCATGCATCCTATCATAATTCCCCTAAGTTATCAAACCCAATTAAGAGTGTTTCAGTTGTAAGATTACAAACATATTCCTATTTATGGCATTATGTGATTCAAGGATGATAAAATCAAAAAATAAATATAGCTTAGACATACAGGCACATACCATCACATTTTTAGTAAAACTAAGTCTGGGAAATATTTAGCATCTTTATAAAGACACCATAAAAACCAAAAGTTCAAATGTTTAATTTATTCTATAATGGGACCAAAAATAATCTAAAAATATAGGCAAAAGTTAACAAACAAAATGTATTTACTCAACAATAATCCCTACCACCTCGAAATTCTGATTTAAAGTTAGTGTCTTTAAGTGTTAAGAAAGGCATCTGACACATAGCTAAGTCCTTAATTATTGTCAATTATTTAAGGATAAATTTTGGTGGGGGTGGGGAGACGTCTACAGCCATGCCACCCTGAATAAGCCCGATTCTGTCTGATCTCGGAAGCTAAGTAGGGTGGGGCTTGGTTAGTACTTGGATAGGAGACCTCCTAGGAAAACCAGATGCTGTAGGCGTAAAAATAAGTAAAAATAAAAATAAAGGATTTTTAGGTGACAAGGTCCTTGAATCTGTGAGGTCAACCAAGGGTTGCCTCATCTAAAAAATAAAAAAAGATAAAAAGAAAAAAAAATGGCATGAGATAATCCCAATCTTTCATTTGAAGAAATAAAATCATCTTGAATTTAAAGGCAAAGAGAGGGATATGTACAAATTACAGTATAAAAATGCCAAATTTTATTTCAGTTTTCTTAAAGGATAAAATGGATTCAATTGGTCAATTTCTACACAAGGAATCTGTGGAGATATGTTTATCCTCATCTAGTACATTTCTGCATTATTCTTGAATACCTGTGTCATTTACTACTTATTTCACCAAAATCTAAGAAATTAGTTGAAGAACTGTTTAATTTCCCCCCAAATAACAGCCACTATGGTATAGAGCTTCCCAGTCATACTGGAAGGTAATTTTCCTGCAGGCATGGTTATGAGTATATCAGTAACAAGAATTTGAATCCTAGGTCTTAAACTAAAATACTTAAAGTAGACTAACCCGAGGCAGAATGAGAAATATTTTTTCCCTTGGCTGTTGGTCTAGAAAAAAGATAATTTCAGATGTTCTTACTGATCCTAGCTTCTTCAGAACTTAAAAATTATGATTGGACATTAGCAAATCTTAACAGTCTTCTGGCCTATGGTTTCTGAGTTTTAAAATATTCCATTAATTCAATTAAACCAGCGCAACGAACTTTTTTATATATGAGTTCCATATAAATTTTCCTTTATCAAAAGGGCTTAGCTACTCTATTTGAAAACCACTAACATCTGACCCAATCACAACCACTGTGATTCTGTGATGTTCCCAGATTTTACAACTTATTTCAGAAATGGAAGACAGCTCTCCCAATTCCTCAGAAACTGGTAAAGTTAATATCATTTTCGATTCCATTAAGTTGTACTTACATATTTTCTAATATATACAGAAGCTGAACAGAAAGTTTTGTTTCCTTGTCTCATTCAAAATATACAATATATCCACAATATAAAAAGCAATGTAAAGGGAACCTTCAAGATCGGATAAATCAGAGAAAAAAAACAGCACACAATAAGTAAATTCCTATCTTCTTACTCTAATTTCACTATTCTCTTCATTACCACCTGCTCTTAACCACTAGTCAATATTACAAATGTCATCATTACTAGACTAATAACATCAACCAAACTGTATCTGTTGACTCTGATGAGTAGTTTCATTGTAATATAAATTTCTAAATAACATTTTATCAAATACTACTTCTCACATCCAATCTTCCTATGCAAAATGATGAAAATTCTTTCAGTTGTATATCAAAGGTAAGAAAAATTAAAACCTATAGACCACCTCTAGACCTCCTTTCCCTTTGAGATTACCACAATCAAATTAAAATAAGCTCATTATTGGTTTAATTCCACCATTATCATCAACATTTTATTTCAGGTCATCGCCATAAAGCCAAGTAAATAAAGTTAAAAATATTTATATGCTAAATTGATCTCCATCTTGTTTTTCCTGTCAGAATTCTGAAGCTTGTCAGAGAAATTCATGTCATTCACCAAGTTTCCAAACAATTTTCTTTATTAGTTTAACAGTTTAATATAATTAAATATTTTAGAAACTAAGTTCTCAGTTAGCATTTTTAAATTTTCCAAACAGATGGTACTTTATTTAGGGCTTAAATTTTCAAATTTAGAAACACACAATACAGATATGTTGAAGTTAAATTTCGATACTCCAGTACTAAAGTTACAAGTTTTAATGTCAGTCATCAAGGTTGCCTCAACACCTATGCAGCCTCCCAACGCTTATATTTACACTACAATCACTATATGGTTCTATTCAACTGGAAGCTCTGGCTCTTAAAAGTCTCTCCTTTAAGTTCTTCTATAATAAATGTATTGGAATAATTAAAAACATAAAACCACTCAACAGCACCAGTTACTACAAATGTTTAGGGAAGTTTTTCAATGAGCTCAAAGGAAATGGTAGCAGTATTTAAAAATAATATTCTCGTCAATTATATATCAATAAAACTGGAAAAAAGAAACTGAGTATGTGACTATGTACAGCATTCATCACTGCTTTAAAAAAAAAAAATAGACTGATTCCAATATTAAAATAGCCATGGGCTTCAAGAATTCTACATGAGTTAAGAATGCAAGCTTCTTCTTAAAAGTTTCTTAAAAGTAGAGACCATTTCTTACATAACTTTCTAGCCTCAAAATTTAACTTGTAGCCTCAAAACTTAATAGTATCTGACATATAACAGGAATAAAAAGTTTTCTTTCATTCAACATTCTCACACAAAAAGAGGTTAAAATTTTATACAAGTGAATTTCTGATCACCTATTTGTCAGGCTAAACTGTCAGGTTTCCAGAATTTAGATTAAGAGAGCAGGTACAACACTGTCAAAGAGAAAATTAAGTCAAGGTACTAGAAAGTAGCTGCCTGAGAGGGAACTGACTAAAATGGCCCACAGGAGAACTGGTTAGAGTGAGAAAAGATATTTGGGTGATAATTATACGTACAAAACTGAAAAACTTTCCAAATTGAACCTTTACACACTATAATCTTATTGTTTGTAAATTATGTCTCAAAAATTCTAAATAAAAAATGTTCCGCATTAAGAAAAAAATTCTTAAGTTATCATAAAATGTAGTGGACTAATTAAAAACATAAAACCACTCAACAGCACCAGTTACTACAAATGTTTAGGGAAGTTTTTCAGTAATATGAGACTATACACTGAAAAGTTTTGTGAATAACCTTGTGTATTTAATCACCATTCTCCGTAAAAAAGAAAATGGCAATTTGAGCTCAAAAAGATCTGAGCCTACACAGATTGAATCAATCCTAATTATAAAAATTTTATTTGGTATATTACCTCTCTGAAATCATCTTCATTTCTGGCTCAAATATAAAACACAAGCTATGAGAAATACGTGAACTAACATCATACCTCCTGAGAATAAAGTCTTTAATCTCACTCTTGTTCACCAGAATGTTCAATTCTATCAAATCCAAAATAACGAAAGTAAGTTTACAAATTCAAATGGATTCATCTCAGAAAAACTGGTTTTGCCATTTACTGATCCACTGTTGTCAATTATAAACTATGAACAGCAATGAAAACACATGGTAAAAAGTTCCAAGATTCTCCCTCATTTATTAAACACTCCTGGAACACTGTGTCCCTTAAAAAGAGGTTTTACAAATTTGTACAACTATGGAGGAGTCTGGTTGTTCCTAATATAACAGTATATGCCAGTGGATACATTATTGGTTAGACTATGAGTGTGTACCAAAATCAGGAGTAGGAAACTAGTTTTATTATTTCGATTAACAATAGTAATTCCCATTTCCCCATGTTGACATGAAGACTTCTTAAAAGGTACCTGCCACGCTTTCAAGACAAAGTTCATTAAACAAACATTCCAAATAATTCCAATTTGGAAATCAAGCCCTTATTACACAGCTTTCAGATCAACGGAATAAACATTTTGGGATATATATTAAATAGCACTCAAAAGTAAAAGTCTTAAGAATGATATAAACTGAAATTATTACAGTCTAGAAAGTTCAGAGATGAAAGAAACAGGACCTGGAAATAAACGGGAGGGGAGGATCACTCATTTTTCACTAAAGGAAGTTTACTTCCACTACTTTTATATTCAAGCTCATATTCCCAATACATATAAATGTCATAATATCCCAAAACCGTACTCTATAAAAGGAAAAGAAAAAATGTATTTTAAAATTTTTACTTTCCCTTAAATTTTTTTTCTAGAAATACTAAAAAGCTGCTAGGTTAGATAAAGAACAGTTCTTGACCTCAAGAACTAAAGAAAAAGTTGGCCACTTAGAAATCCTAAAAAGAGAGAAAGATAGCAACAGTTTACCCGTTCTAAACTGAACCATCCAAATCAAACAAAAGTAAAACATGACAAACTTGGAAACTGAGCACTCTATTTTAAAATACTAGATGAGTATTTGAGATGCAACAAAAGGGAACCCCCAATTTTAACCAATTCTCTCACTGGGAAAAATTCTCCAACACCATTCACACTAGCTGTGCTCCTAGGCTAGTAACTTAATCTCTGTGACCCTCAGTTCTTTCATCTGTAAAATCAAAATCATAATTACGAGAGTTAAGTGTCTGATAGACAGCAACAACTGAATGTTAGCTGTTATTAATATTATAGCTATTAACTACACCCTTTTCTGTCACCCAGAAGACTAATTCTTTACGTATTTTGCTAGCAAAATAAAAATATAATTAATTCCTGCGAGAAAAAGAATTTCTGTGGAGTACCTTGGAACAGAAGCCTAAGCATGTAAAACTTTACCTTTTAGAAAACACCAGGGTGACGACTGTATGACCGCAGTGGTCCACCCAAATAATCCACCTAGGAAGACTTGCCTGTGTACTCACAGACTAACTGTCTAGTCAAACTTTAAAACCAAATCAAGTGCACAGCTTAATATCTCAACTTTTAAAATATGCATCATAGAGCTACAGTTGTTTTAGATTATGCTTACTCTGTTAGGTATAAAAATTTCTGCTCTCTTTAAAAAAATTAGGCACTAAGTTTTACTTTTCTGCTAAACGCTGCTAAATAATTTATTCCATTCTTATACTAGGAATATAAATTTGCTGAACTGAAATTAATATTCCAAACAACTTTTACTTATCGTAGTCATCAGGAATATTTCCTTTGGGAAGTTACCATAAAATATCAGTCAAACTACTTAACTCACTTTATTTCTTTTTATTTATCCCACTTTATTCCAAATACTAGCAATCTAAAATCTGAGAACGCTGACCACTCCTGTTTCTTTCTATTTTTTTTTTGGAGGGGGGATATTATATTCCGGAAAATAGTCCATACAAAAATTGTATTAAAAATACAAGGTGCATACACACACTAATAAGGTATAAAAAGTATTC
The DNA here is from genome assembly GCF_000325575.1 of Pteropus alecto. Classification (NCBI taxonomy): domain Eukaryota; kingdom Metazoa; phylum Chordata; class Mammalia; order Chiroptera; family Pteropodidae; genus Pteropus; species Pteropus alecto. Next base: position 3,007,372 of record NW_006431919.1, on the reverse strand, counting down.
ACTGTTGCACTATCTGTGTTATGAACAATTATATCTTATATAATGTATTATAATGGATATAATATGGAACACTATATAATGGAATACTATCTACCTATTAAAAAGATTTAAGACTCGGAGACCTCTGCATTGCTCGAATGTTCTGAGATGAACATACATTACTTTCAAAATAAAATTTAAAAAGAAAAAATAAAAAACAAAACGCAATAAAGAGTACCAATGTCTGATAACCAGTGGCGAGTTACCTAACATATTTTAGCTCTCTTGAAACTGAATGACCATTAAAATCTCTTTAGATTTTTAACGCCATAAATTTACTCTTCTTGATTTTTAATTGGTACAAGTGGGGTACTTTAACAGATCTGAGGATCACAGAACATCTCTGTATTTACCAGCAGCAGGTGTGGACGACCCAATTTCAACTTTTCATGGGGCAGAAGTTTTCTGTCTGGTTACTTCCTGCCAACTCTCAGGACACTGGTCTAAGAGCTAAGCATTTTCCTAAAAAACTGTTTAAAATTTTCACCTTTAAATTTGTCTTAAAAGAAGATATCTACTGACTTTGTTTTTTTGAAAGATTTTATCAGACTATTTTCTGATGAAGTTTTCCAATTATAGGAAGGAATTCACTTTTAATTTATGATACTATAATTTTTCCAATAGTATCATTTTGTATTGGTTTTAGGATCCTGACTTAAAGCAAGGAGAGCATGATTAAGGTAGTTTACAGTATAGAAAAAAGTTTGAAGTAATAGAGTTGATTATTAGTTACCTACAAGTAGAAAACGTAATTTTTTACTTTCCCT
>NW_006431919.1:2998819-3006555 GCF_000325575.1 Pteropus alecto | reverse complement strand
AAAAGCAGTATCATCGATAAGTGTTATTTTAAAAAACAAACACTTGTAAATGTTGATGACAGCTCACAGATTAACACAATCTGATTTATTTTTGGATTGACCTTGATTTATGAAACCAAACATTCCCTTAACTTTCAAAATGTCCACGTAATCCCAAATTACTAGACTGCATGGCAACTTTAAAGAATTTCCTCAATAATTTTGCTGAAGTTCACAGAGAAATATTAAAGGTGCTTCCTTTAACTGACTCCAAAGAGCTGTGAACATTTTCCAACAGTCAGGAAGCACAATGAAGACTGCGCATAATCCAACCGAATACTTTTAATATTAGTGCCTACTCTAACAAAATCAAAATAGAAAAATGCCTTAATCTTGTGTTCTATAAATGCCAGGTTTAATTTTCTTGATTAAAAAAAAATGCAGCATCATAAAAAATTAGTTTCCGGAATGTATATAGAACTCCTGTATAAATCACTAAAATAAAGAATAACCCGAGAAAAATAGGCAAAGGAAACGGAACAAGCAATTCTCATAAATGGGCAAGAAAAAGATAAACTAATCAGTAAATTGCAAATTAAGCCTACCAGTTCTCAGAGTAGATTCCCCCAAAGTATTAAAATAGCCAACACCAAACATTGGCAAGGAAGTAGGGAAAAGAGAATCTGCAAAAACTGAAGGGCGTGTCAACTGGTACAACCACAGTGGAGAACTATTTTTGCAGTTATCTGATAAAATCTAAAACATTCTAATGAATCCAGCAATTCTATTCTAGATATATATACACAAGAGAAACTCATCTATCTGGTATAAAGAGAACTTAACTGCCACCCTATTTCTAAAATATAACACTGGTAATAATGTACATGTCTGTCAAATGGGAAATGGATTAAGTTGTAGTTTACTCACATCATGGAAACCTCTATACCTAAGATAATCACATGGGGCACTTATAAGATTGAAGAGTGGTACTATTAATAATTATGCCAGGTTAACTGGAGGGACTCAGGAGTGATTCCTGGAAAACCAAAACATGAAGTCACCCTATTTATAGAAGTGATAAAGTCAGCATGAAAGAGATCTTAAAAACAATGTTAAAATGAAAAGTCAGTTGCCAAATATGTACTCTATGATAGCCTTTAAATGTTTAGAAGTCTTTTTAGTATACACAAAATAAGATATACAAAATAAGATATTGTTCAGACATATATTTTTATATCCAGATTATTTTTTAAATAACTATTTTTTAAAGACTCTGGATATAAAAATTAACAAATCCATGGAACAGAATAAAGAAATATATCCACGTATAAATGGACAATTGATTTTCAACAGAAGTGCAGAGAACTCCAAAGAAAATGGATACTCCTTCTCCAACAAATGGTGCTGGAACAACTGCATATCCACATATAGAAAAAAAGAACCTTAATTCATGCCTCAAACCACATTAAAATTTAACTCAAAATCTAAAACAATGAAACTTCTAGAGAAAATGTGCATCACCTTGAGTTAAGCAAAGATTATGGCTGCAACACCAAAAACATGATCTATAAGAAAACAGATCGATAATATGGACTCTACCAAAATTAAAATCATCTGCTCTGCAAAAGACAATAAAAGAATGAAATGGCAAGCCAGACTGGGAATATTTACAAAGCATATATCTGATAGAAAACTTGTATACAGAAGATGTATAAGAACTCTCAAAATTGGATAACAACCTCATAAAATATGAGCAAAAAAGAGACATATCACCGAAATTATTTGAATGTCAAATAAGCACATGAAAAATGCTAAGCATTAGTAATTATGGAAATGCAAATTAAAACCACAGTGAGGTACCACTACACACCTGACAGAATGACTAAACTTTAAAAGGCTGACTATATAATGTCGGTCAGGATATTGAAGAAATGGAACCCTCAAACATTGCTTATGGGAATGTAAAGTGGTACGACCACTCTGAAAAGATTAAGTAGTTTCCTAAGAAGCTTTATTTGTAATAGTCAAAAGCTAGAAAGAAACCAAATGTCCATTAGCAGGTGAATAAGTAAATAAAGTATGGTATATTTACAGAATAGTATTACTCAGAAATTAAAAACATAAAGTATACATTGTATGATTTCATTTATATAAAAATTTTACAAAATACATCTTCAGTGACAAAAAGCATCATAAGGGCTTTCTGAGGGCAGAAGAGGTGGGGGAGCGGAGAGAAAAGATATGCAAAGGAACACCAGAAAACTCTGTGGGGGTAGGAGGGCGATGGCTATGTTCACTGTCTTGATTATAGTGGTTTCATGAGTATAAACGATGCCAAAAATTATCACATTTTACACTTGAAATATCTCCAGTTTATTTTATGTCAATTCTACCTCAATAAAGCTTTTTTTTTTCCTAAATTTAACCCACCTATAGAATAATCTGGAAAGATGAAAGGTCTCAGGGAAAGGAGAGGGGTAGGAACTGTTCAGGAAAAAAAAGAAGTCAGACATAAAAGAGTAATGCAAAACGTTAACTGTCAATTCTGAGTATGATGATAGTTAAGTGGTCTTTTTAGTTAAGTGGGTAGTTACATGAGTATATACTGTTGTACTGTTTTTGTGAGGTTATGTTATATATTCAAACATTTGAAATTTGGATAAGTTATTAGAGAAACAAAAATGTTTTCCCAGAACCAGAAAAATTTTACTACAGAAGTCAATGTCTATGCTCAGAGCAAGAGCAGGTTCACCACCACTGGATCTACTACTGTTCAATCTATCTTCCACACTCTTCACATTTACCAACTGTCACCTCCCTTCAAAAGTCTTCCTGACAGTCCTTGGAGCCATGGTTGATTCTAGGGCAGGACGCAAAATAAAAGATGAGCCTGAAGCACCTGATAAAGAAAGAAAATGCTTAAAAAAAAAAAAAAAAAAGTCTTGAGGGAACACAAACATCAAAAGGACACAAGAGCCAAAACTGGAACAATTTAAACAATAAAAGCAAAAAAGCAAAAATAAGTTTAAGGTACAAAAGCCCAAAGAATAAACTATCGACAGTCCAAATTTATATAAAATAAATGACTAAATTTAAAAAAAAAAAAAATCAATGGATAAGAAAATAAAGTCTTAATAAAAAATAAATGGGGGAGAAGAGACAACTCTTCTTTACAGAAGAATGTCAAGTAATGCAGAAGGAATGTGGGATAGAATCACCATTAGAACCACATTAGCCACAGGTCAGATCCACTAATAAATATTAAAATTAAGGAGAAAAACTTTAGAGAAACAGAGTATTTGCATAGCTTCAAAGTATCCCCTCCAAAATATTTAGTAATATGTCCATAAATTCAGATTCTCCTCCCTCTTAGTAACTATCTTCTAATGGAGAGAATATGCAAAGGGGAAGAAAACTAACCTGGTAGAAAGCACCTTAATCATCAAGGTTAAATTCAATCAGTAATGATATTATGTATTCCCTGATATAAGGCTGTCACCTGTTGTATCCTTTCCCCAAGTTCATAACTTCAGTCAACTCTTAACACCAGACACACTCAAATTAAGATCAAAAGTGTCAGGATCCTAAAAGACAAAGGAAAGACAAAAACTGTCACAGACCAGAGAAGAGAGACTGAGACATGAAGATTAAATGCATTGTGGTATCTTGGATGGGATCCAGGACAGAAGAAGGACATTAGTGGAAAAAGGAAGGAAATTCAAATGAGGTTAATTGTTTAGTTAATAGTATTTCATCAATATCAATTTCTTAGTTATGATAAATAACCATGATTATGTAAGATGTTAATATTACAGAAGTTGAGTGAAGGGAATATAAGACATCTCTCCCTGCATTGCAACTCTTCTGTAAATCTAAAATTATCTCAAAAACAAATTTTCCTGAAAGATAAAAACTTCAAGACAGAAAATGGAAAACTTGACAATTTACTACCTTTTCCTGGTTTTTTGCACCGCTTCCCCATTCCAAACTTAAGTTAGTCTGCTGGGTTTATAATTAAGCAACCATCTGTTCTTTCTCGTCAACATGAAAAAAATACTAATGCCTCATCTATAAAATTCCTAAAAACATTAATTTCCTATCCTTTAGATCTCATATAGCATAGGTGGATACACTCCAGGAAACGTTCTAAGAGCAAGCTCAAAGTCCACAAACATGGCGTGTACTTGAGGCGCAGGCCAAGAGCCTGGAAGGGACAGGTAGCTGTCATTCAGGCCTTACAGATTGTGAATCCTTCAGGTTTTCTGAATAAATAGCTAGCACATATCTATCTACAGTTCCCTACTAGGTACAACGTATGTATGCTTTACAAGATAGTTCAGACGACTATTTGGGTTTCAGATTATCGGTTCTAAGTAAAAACATGAGAAAACCTAATATGTGTGAAAGCACTTTTAAAATATGTAAAGGGCTATACAAATACATGATGTTGTTATATAGCCACTTAACTTCTCTACAAAATAGAAACACGTCCCATCCAGGAAGCCAGCTTTCTTTCTCTGAACCATCTCTAATATGTACCTTTCATTAAATACCTGAAATATAGCAGAGAGGCTAAACAGCTCAGCAATATTATAAAATACGACAGATTAGCCAGAGGACGGAAAGGGAAATCAATCACCTAAAGTCACCTTTTAAAGACCTAAGGCCACAGCCTGTGAGGGAAATTTTTTATTACTTACTTTCCACTTTATAAAGCCCACTCTTCACATGTAGATTATTCCTAACTCTTCACCATATCATTCTGCTTGCAATTTAGCCTACCCAACCATGGTCAGATAGGGTGTCCATGAATACTTTAAAAAAATTTTTAAGTAAACAGAAAGCTAATTTTTGAGATTTAAAAACATAAACCTAGTTAACCGCCACAGTGTGAACACCAACTACAAGTGAGATTATAGTTGTCGAATCTAAATTTAACCCCATGGCTGGAAGACAGTATTTCACTAAAGGTTTTGCCAGCTAGATGTTAACTTACCAGCCAGAGTTTAAAAAAAAAAAAAGTTTTTTTTAACCTATCTTCTTTGACAATTATCTCCCTTTGTAAAATAGTAAGTTTTGTCCAAAGTAGTCTAAAGCAAAATTAAATGAACATTCAATGCAGATTGAAATTCTGAAAAATTAAAAGAAAAACAATCTAATTGCAAAAAGTTGAAAGAGCATGTGGGTAATTTTATTAAACTGGCAAAAAGATTTAAAAAATTAGTTTAGGTCGCAAATTCAGGCTTTATGTTAAATTTCATCTTTTAATTAAACACAATGCCCCAGCCATGCTAATAACCATATAAAATTCACAAATCTATAAAAATTCAAAACTAACCTCTGGCCTTTACTTTTTATGCAAAGTACTAAAGCAAGTAAAAAATAAAATAGTGTAATTTACCAAAAAACAAAAAAAGAAAAAAAAAAAAACTGCTGCAAAGTAGGTCACCAACAAACATTACCAACCTCCTGATGTTCCCTTAGCAGACTGTCAGCTGAGAACAGCAAACTGAATGTGAGTTAAATAAAGAACAAAGAACTGCCTACTTTTCCACCAGCTAGAAGAGCTACAAAAGCTTAGACTGAAAGGATATAACCACAACAAAAGTCACCTCAGACTTAGCTGGGATGCGGGGAGGCACCCAAGTCTTGCATTATCACAGTTTGCTTCAATTCATTTGTTCTTTATAAATTAATGCACAAGAGATTAGCTGGGCTATAATTTATGAAATACTAGTTTTCATATTCCTGCCTAACTGATAACCATTAGCCTGAGACCAAGAGCAATGTTTTTCTAAGAAAAAAATATATATTTAGAAGGGGAAAGTAACAAAATTTCCCCTCAATTAATGCACAATTTTATTGACATGTTTTATGTCAACAATAAAATTAGCTGCGCTCAACTGTAACAGTTTAAATGTAGGTCATCATGGTGTTTTAACATTCAATAACTAAAAATACTAATAGTTAAGGAGTGTCTAAATGCAGATAACTGGAATTGCTACAGAAGGCAAGTTCCAAGTAAAACAATGTTATTCTCTTAAAGCACTCTGTTATTTATGGCAACACCAACATAGGTAAAAAAAAACCTGTTCATACAATCTATCAATCCTTTATCTACTGCTACTTTCTGTGAAGAAACATGAAGAGTATCGAGTAAATAGAAACACTTACAAATATTAAGCATCCTCACAAGTTTTGAAAATGACAAGGATGTAAACTATGTGTTCTGATTGCAAAAAAAAATCAACACCGATCCTAAAAAGTGTCTGTACAAACAAAATAGATAAATTTCTTAAAAAACAAAACAAAACTGAAAGTCATTCCAATCAAAATTGATTCGGAAGAGTTTGTCCCAAAACTTTCACTGTAGTTGTATCTCAAGCAGAGAGATTTGTCATGTAATGACTTGGACCTGCAACACAGCAACATTATTTCATTAATCCAAAGACTATAACGGCTTTCCAAAATATAACTCTACTAGAAAAATATGTATTCAAGTCTCTGAAGGTGTTTTCTAAGTTTATATACATAGGAGCTTTAGAGTAAATGCTAAATAAATGAAATGAATGTAGACAGGCATCACCCACAGAAAATCTCAATCACCTTAACAGGTAACATTACCAACACATCTCAATCACTCATCCGTAATTCACCTAGCATAAGCTCCAAAGAGGTCAAATTTATACTGTAACTGAGCACTATCCTTTTCATTCCAATTTCAAATTTCAACCTACACATGCTAGCGAGATCTGAAACTCACTGCTCTGGACCTCATTTTCTTCAACTACAAAACGAGGAAGTCAAACCATGTTCTCGAAGGTCTTTCTCAAGTCTGCTCCAATTAAAAAAATAAAACTGATTCAGGGTCTAATATCTGAACCTAACTTCCTACTGGCGGGAATTTCCCATCATCGTGCTGTGAGTTTCAAATCTGACAAGGAGCACTATCCATATTCATTTGCACTTATTCATTTTATTCTATACTTTATCCAGAAGCTTTTAGGGCAGCACATCTATCAGCTCTCTGTGCGAATACATGTAGAAAAGAAGCCCTAACCCTTTTTTCCCCTTTGTCTTAATCCCACGTCCAACTCTCACCCTCGTCTCCCTGGAAGCCCATTAACTGACTCAAGTGCAAATGCCGCTGCTGTCTCCGCAGCAGTAGGCCATTCCGGGCTGATGTCTTCAGGGACTAATGCTCTGGGGGCCAAAGTGACTTGGGGCCTCATAGGGCGCTGTAACAAAGACTAAAATAGACTAAGGGACTAGGAGTCAGGCGGCCTGGGTTTAAACAAATATCTGCCCTCTACCACCTATATGCCTTTGACCATGTCACTTTACCTCTGGGCCTCCAATTACGCTGTAAAATGAGGAAAATCATCGTACCTACCTCATCGATCGTCGTGGGAATAAATGAGAGGCACACAAGTTGATCAACACAGTGCTTGGCACACAATGAGGGCTTAGAAAAAATATTAGTTGTTATTATACCCATGCACTCGCTGCTGCCCCTTTACTCCTAGTAAAACCCAAGAGCAGCACTTTTTTGCTTCCCGAGTCGAAAAATCCTTACCGCACTTTCGTGTCGCCCCCACCCCTAAATAAAAGTCTCCTCTGATCCGAGACAGGCTGGAGCCCCTCGCCAAGGGAGGAAAGACTCAGTTACCGCATGGGGGTACAGGCGGGAAAAGCTGGCGAGCCGGCCGCGCGGGGCCCCAGGCCTCGGAGATCGCCCAGGGACCCCGGGCGGCGGC
>NW_006431919.1:2989008-2998642 GCF_000325575.1 Pteropus alecto | reverse complement strand
GCCGCTCGGACTTCGCCGCCCTCCCACAACCGCCCCAGCTGGTCCTCGACCCCGGGCTGCCCGGCCCCGCCCACACCTCGGCGTACCTGCGCGGCTGAGCTGGAGAGGAACAAGCTTTGCTCCACAACACGGCAGAAGGTAAAAATCTACTCACGCAACTGCGTCCGCACACACGCGTGCTCCGTCGCCGGTTCAGCCTAACTTGTTGCGGCCAGGTCGGGCAGGCTAATGACCAATCCCGACTGCGTCCTCTGGGCTCCTCGAGCAGCAATTGGGTACTGACTCAGGATGAAGGCGTGGCTCTTGATTGGCTTCGACTCATGCCTATGAGACTCTGAGGATCTCGTTTCCCTAGTAACGGATTGGCACAGAGAAAGACCAACTACCTAAAGGTACGATGAAAAGGAGGATGGGAAGTTCTTTGACTGATACCCATAGTTACCAATAAATGCATGGGGCCGCTCCCATTCGTTAAAACGGCTTTCTCTGGGCGGAGATCCGTTTTCCGATGCAGGAGCGGTTGCTCCACAAGGTGGGGCCCGTGTACTTTGGGGAAGTAAACCCCAAGCAACTAGGAGGTGGGCGCCAGGGAAGCCAAGAAAGCCCCCGGCCAATCGCAACGCGAAAAGGAGCTGATTGACTGCACCGAGAAGACAGAGCCCCAGGGCTGCTGTGCCCTCTGGGCCGGTTCTGAGGCTCTCCTGGCCCCAGCTCTGTCCTCCTTACTTTCTGTCCTTCGCTTGTTGGGTCTGGTCCCTGAGGCCCCTCTCCCGCCTTTTCCGCACAATTTGGTACCAGAGAAAACAAGTGGTAAAGTTTCCCGTTGTTTCTTCTTATAACAATTTATAAGAAGGACACTTGCTGGCTCTCACCGTTAGTCAGCACTATCGTTGGACGACTGTTAAGGGAAAGCCAAAGGAAAAAGTAACTCCCGTTGTGTACCTAAGACCTTGTAAAAAGTCTCACGTGAAAACTGCTGTTGAGTTGGAAAACACGAATTTCTGCCCTGCTGCTCTTGGCAAACGCTGCTGCCAGTAGGCCGATGGTTGGCTGAAGCTTGTTCACTGAGGTTTTTCCCTTTTTTGCCGAGGTACAGTAGTTTGTCGATTGTCGGATCAGCTTGGGCCTCAGTGCAACATCCTGTGCGTCGCCACTGCTGTCATTCAGTTTTCTAATCGCTATAGGTGTGGGGGCTTATTTCTTCAAGTCGTTCCCATCTTTAAAAGGTAACTAGTCAAACTCCTATATGGGCACCCTAAAGATTTCCCGAAACAGTGCAATGGCTAAGTGGCGCTCCAGCCTGGTCCTGTCCACATTTCTCAGGGTTTTGTTGGGCCCTCTGTTGGTCACCATGAGCATTTTATACGGAGATACATAGACACGCCTCGGTCTGTTCTCATACCAGGCTTATGACCTTGCGGGAGCGGCTCCCTTTAAGTTTTGCAGAGAAATTTGGAAATGAAGCACGTGGAGCGTCTCTGTTGCGAAAGAAGGGGCGCAGGCAGCCGCCCGGTGGCTTCCGAGCGCGTCCCTGCTCGCTTCCCAGTGCGGGGCCTGGCCGCAGAAGCGGTGATAGCGTCCCTCTGGCTCCCCAAGACCTCACTCCTGCAGTGGCCTTGCTCATTCTGCATTTATTGAGCTCCAAGGGCTGGGGTCAGAGATGAGCAAGACGCTGTCCCTGCTTGCAGTCGCCCATTCAACAGACCGGGGTGCTGCGCTGTGCCGAGAGCTCCCAAAGCCGGGGAACGCGTGTCCGGGACTATAAAGACACCGGAGGAAACTCCGCCCAGACCAGAGACGCTGCTAAGGTTTTCTAGAGTAAGAAACCTCCAGGATCCAGGATCCAGGATCGTGTTAGCAATGCTAAGGAATTTGAACTTTATTCTGAGACCGGGAAAGCTCCTGAAAGGCTTCTTAGAGGTGGATTAAAAAATTTGCATTTTAAAAGGTGGCTCTCCAAATTGAAAGGCTAATGAGAGCAGAATGGCGAAACTTTAGATTCACAAATTGGTTATTTAACCCAGGTGGTCTGTGATGGGGGGGTCAAGGCTATTCTTAATTACATTTGGAGGGAATTTGAAGTGATTATAGCTCTTTTTTTGTAAGGCTATTTGGCAGTCTTTATAAAATTGTGTATATACCACTTCTTGGTTGATAGCCAATTTTTTTTTTTTACACGAAGACGCATACACGGGGGTGTTCATTACGGTATTGTCAGCTTTGTTAGAACATTTAAAAATTGAAAACATAATTGCTAATCAATTTGCAAACTGATTAACTGGTGATATGCACGTAATACAGAATACTGTGCAGCAGTTTAAAAAAGAAAGTAGAACTATACAGAGAGAGACCAGTCGCCAACTATTAACTGGATTGTTAATTGAAAAAAAAATCAAGTTCAACAAAACATACAGTGAATTCCCATTTATATTTAAAATTAAACAACAACAAAAATAAACTCCTGATTTCTTTATGTTAAAATAGGTATCTATGTGCAGAGGAAGAGTTCTAAATGTAAAACAGTCATTCTCCCTAGGGAATCTCCTAGGTTGGGAGTGATGAGGATAATGTATTATTTGAAAGTGTTATGAGACTGTGTTCAAGTGTGTTGAGCAATGTGAGGTAAGAAGAAAGGATTACCAGAGGGAGAACGCATACAGGACCCTCAGGTGGCTGTGGCTGTCTCCACGGGAAAGAGCAAGTTGGCATCTTCCTGCAGCAGTGCACTCATTCGGATCATACAAAAGCCCTCAGGACCAGGATGCTGGATACCTAGAAAATGTTCAGTGAGTAATTTACCACCAATGAATTGTCTGGAGCACTGGCTCTCAAGGTGGGAGGGGAGGGGAGATTTTGCCCCAAGAGACATAAGGCCTTATCACAACTGGGTAGAAGAGCTACTAGTAGCATCTAGTGGGTAGAGACCAGGGATCCACAGGAGAGCCTTCCATGACAAAGGATTATCTGGCCAAAAAGTCATCAATGCTGGGGATGAGGAACCTTGGTCTAGTTATCTTAGTCATCTATGGGAGAGTCCCAGCCTCCTTCTGGTCTTTCCACTGCCAAGCAAAATCTGCAAACCTCTCCAGTATACTATTTCACCCTTCTCTTTCTGCCAGTTCTCCCCAAAGCTCTGAGAATCAGAGTGCCAAGAAACCTGAGTAAGACCTCAGAAAATACAGTTTGGTGGGGGAGGAGGGGAGGAATGGAAGGGTAGTAGGAAATATTTGATAAGGAATGATCCTAAGGATATCATCCAGATCAGCATTTCCCAAACATAGCTAATCATTCATGAAGGGTGATTAAAAATCTGTGCCTGTATATATCTTTAACTGTGAAACTCCCACCTTTGAACAAAGACCTGGTATAATAATATTCGTTGTAGCACTGCTTGTAGTTAAAAGAAGACGGGAAATAACCCAGCTGTCAAGCTATATGGGACTGGTTAGAAACAATACAGTGCACTCTTACAGTGGACTTGTAACCATGGAGAAAATGAGGCTGATCTATGTGTATGGTTATAGAATGATCTCTCAGAGATACCAACAAATGAAGAATTAAGATATTCCTCTATGGTTTGGGTGTACATGCACAAGTTGTGTTATGAAGAATCACAAAAAACTGTTAATGATTGCTAACAGGGAGCAAACTTGCGCCGGGGTAGAAAAAAGGCTTAATTTTCATTCTGTACTCTTTGGTACTGGATAATTTTTTTAAACATGTGCATATATTAGTTTTCAAACAAAATTCAATGTTAAATATAGATTTTAATAGTGATATGAGGAACTACAAATATGGAAACTTTTTGATCTTTAAAACAAGATGAAATTCTGTATCACTCCAAACTGCTGGAGCACTGACTTTTTTTTCCTTTTGCTCCTTACCATATAAAATTCATACAAAGATCCAAAGAGATCCTTTACTAGCTTAGAAAGACATGCTTAATTAGATCCCTCTGTCCTTTGGCATTAACTGCAAACACAGCACCTCCTCAAACTCTATGGAGTGCTGACCATGACCCAGGCACCTTGCAAATGTTCCTTACAAAGATGATCTCATTTAATGTTCACAACAACCCTATTTCCCACTTCTCAGAACCAGTTCTCAGAGGTTAAGCAACTTGCTCAGGGTCATACAGCTAGGGCTGGAAGCTAGGACCACCTGAAAGAAAGAGGGGCTTTCATTTCTCACATTGCCCAGAGAAGGAGGAGATAGCCCCAAGGAAAAGGGCCAAGTCCTTCTCAGAAACCCCTGAGAGGCTGGGATTTCCATTCTTTCAGGCATGCCACCAGGTAATCTTGCATAGACAGCTTTCCATGCAGTTTGAGAGTTTTAGAATCCATGGCGACTTATGGTAATCTGCAGCCAAAGCTCTTTGCAAGAGGTTCTTTGTAGCATACTCTGTGCACTCTGTACACAAACCTAGGAATCCTCACTTCCTATGGCTTAGAAGAGAGACAAAACTTTTAGTCCAAATAACATAGCATGTATCAAGTACCCACTATGTGACAGACATGTTGCTAGGCAGTGTTTCAATTTCTCCTCACAAAAACTCTTGAATATTAACTCAGTTCTACAGAACTAGAAACTGTAGCTCAGAAAAGTTAAGTAACTGGCCCAAGGTCACATAGCTTGAAAAGCAGCAGAGCTGGTATTCAAAATCAGATAATATCACCCTAAACCCAAAGCCCAATAGGGAAGAAAGGAACAATTATTAAATATATATAATAGCTTATCTAATCTGCAAACAGCTCATTTCAACAGATGGGAAAGCCAAGGCAAAAAGAAGTTAAATAATTAATTGTTCAGTCATCAAATTGTGAAAAATGATTATTTTTCACAATATCAAATGTTGGCAAGAGTGTGAGGAAACCGTTATTCTCATATACTGCTAGTAGAAAACATAGATTGACATAGCCATTCTGAGAGAGGAGGCAGCAGCATCTGCTTAACCCCAGCATCTGCCAAACAATCACTCGGGTAGGTGAGGTCCAGAGGTGGGGTATACCAGGAAGAAAGCACCCAGAGGTGGGGTATACCAGGAAGAAAGCACCAGCCACTGTCTGCAAACCCACCATCTACACATGACTACAGTCTATACATTCCTATCCTCACAACAACACTGTCAGCCAGAAAGGGCCCATTTCCCAGGCCCCCTGGCTTAATAATGAAATGGCTTACCCAAGTTTACCGTCTGGAACTCAGAATTCCTGAACTCTCCTTTTTAAAAATCTTTTTCCCTTTGATTTTTTTCTTAATACATATTCATTATAGAAAATATGGCAAAGAAAAGCAGAAAAAAGGAAATAAAAAATCACCTATAATACTGGAATGGGTGAGGATAGTATACATAGATCTGTAGATACAAAAAATATAGTTGATAAAACTTAGGCAATCTGGCTATATCAAAATTGAAAATGAATAGCAATTCCACATCTAGAAATTTATTCTACATGAAATTTTAAGCAAAGATGTGTGTATATGGATTGTCATATCATTATTAGCATTGAAAGATTGGAAGACACCTATATGTCCATTAGTGGGGACTATATCAAGAATGTAACAGATACCTTGATATAGTCTGAAGTCTGAGTAGCAGTAGCTGAAAGAAAAAGGGGCTTATATTTCTCACATAACAAGTCTGGAGGCAAGCTGTGCCTGGCATTGGTTCAGTGAGCACACAATCAGAACCAACATCTCTCAGTCTCTTGGCATTTCGCTCGTGGTTGCAAGACAGCACACTTCCACTCTAGATACCACATCAGCATTCTAGGCAGGAAGGGGAAAGGAGTGATATCTGTTCCCTTTGTGAGAAAAGTAAGAGCTTTCCCAGAAGCCTCCTCACAGACTTCTGCTTCAGACTCATCGGCCAGAGCCATATCCTATGGGCAACTTGGCTGCAAGAGGGGATGGGAAGGCAAGTATTTAGGGATCAATAGCAGAGTAAAAAGATTGGGAATGAGTGCTGGATTAGCCAACCAATGGTTTCTGCCATAGGGAGTGGTTAAATAAACTATGGGACAACTAAATGATGTAACACTATGTAGCACTATCAACATGATACATACCGATATACATATCAATATGTACTATCAAGTGAAGAATAATCTCTTAAGAATTTTGTAAAGCGAGAAAAACAGGGTGCAAAACTGTGTACAGATGCCTTTTGTTTAAAAAACAGGGATCAGGATATGAGGGAGAATTTCTTTTCCCTTATACCCTTTTGTGCTATTTGAAATTTTTTAAACAGTATGCGCACTGGGATTTTGCCTGTAATCCTGCACCCATCCAAGATAACTTCTAGTAACATTTGCTATAGTTCATTTCAGCCTTATTTTTATGGAAATAAATGGAAATTATGTATATATTTACATATAAGAACTATAATCCTATGCATTTTCTTGTCCTCTTTGATAGGTCTTCCTTTGTCATCTTTAATGAGTTTCCATAATGCTGCCTCTCAGTAAATGTTGCTCTCTCTGCTTAACCTCACCACTTTCCCTAAATTCTCTGAGCCGTTCACTCTTCCTCTGCCTTTCCTTTACTGCCCCCACCCCCATTTACAGTGATCTTGCTTTCCTCATCCCCAGTGCACAGTCGTTCCCCAGTGCTACCAAGATGTTGAGCCTTAACCTTCGCTGGACCTAAGGAGATGCTTGGCAGGTGGGGAGGTGGGTGAAGGGTTAAGAGGTGAGCATTTTGCCAGTAGGGGAAGACGCAGTGCCAGGGAGGCCAGAAGAGGTTCTAGCAATTAGAAGACTTATAATATTTTTTGATACCTACCCTGTGCCAAGCAATGTGCTAGGGAGTTTGCATTTGTCATATTTATTCCTCCCAACAATACCACAAAGTCGGTTTCTTTGAGGAAACCACATGTCCTGGTTTGCCTGGAACAGTCATGGTTTATGCCTATTGGCCTGGCATAATTATTAATGACCTCTACTTTCATTCTCAAAAGGTTTGGATACCTTTGCATGAAGATGGCGCCAAAAGTTAAGAAGGAAGCCCCCTGCCCCTCCCAAAGCCAAAGCCAAAGCAAAGGCTTTGAAGGCAAAGAAAGCAGTGCTGAAAGGCATCCACAGCCACACAAAAAAGAAGATACACAATCACCCACCTTCCGACGGCCCAAGACGCTGTGGCTCCAAAGGCAATCCAAATATCCTTGGAAGAGCATCCCCAGGAGACACAAACTTGACCACTGTGCCGTCATCAAGATCCCCTGACTACTGAGTCAGCTGTGAAAGAACTAGAAGACAACAACACACTGTGTTCATTGTGGATGATATTTTATTCTAGAAGCCTGAGCTAAGACAGGCTCTAATATCCATGTCCCTTCCACTCACCATGCCAGATTCTCATAGGAACACCAGTCCTTCAAGCCAAAAAGGTTGGGGACCACTGCTCTAAAGAATATCAGAATAGCAAATATAAGAAAGCCACTGCCCATAGGGCCAAGATAGTAAGATAAAGTGCCTAAGGAAGAATCTCCTGCCCCCTGCCCCCTGCTCCCCCCAGGCTGAGATCCAGTCTCGGCCCACTGAATGGCAGAAAAATGGCTGTAGTGCTGTGCTGGTGGAACATCCTACCTGGAAAATCACCTTCTAGGTAGGATGCTAGAAAAAGCTATTCACAGGCATCTCTCTAGAGGGCCTCCACTATGAAAACACAATGGGCTTTCATAGCTGCGGGCTGCTAAGTGCTGCTGGTCCCTATATGCAGCAGGAGCCTGGTGCTAGGGAAGCGGTCTTCAGAAGCTGGGCACGGGACAACCACACATACTGCAAGGGCCTATGAGAGAGCACACTGGAACCAGGACGGAAAACCATTCCCTCTCCAGTGTCTGTACAGAAACTTAACTGAGAAAGCTTAACATTCTGCCAGTGGGCAAAGGAAAAAAAATACTTAACGGATCCAGATCCGTGTTCACAGAGCAGGCAAAATAAATGGACCTGAGAGACAATAACTAGCACAGTTTGTCAAAAAGGTTTCGTGTATTAATACTATAGTTTTCCTCAACCAGTGGTTCCCCTAACCAGAAAGAGGGGGACTAAAAGTATGCCTTGAGATTAGATGGCAGTGTACCTAGGGTGAAGCCTAGAAATCTGAGCTTTCAATCAGGTTTCCAAGCAGTTCTCTTGATGAGAGATCTTTGAAACTACTTAGACTGAGCCCCTCTGGCAAGTTCCTTGGATATTCAAGAACAGAACCATCCTGGTGCTATGTGTGCGTAGACTCTGTGTGTCCATAGACTCTGTGTGTCCATCTGAAGTTACAAGCCTTGGCATGCCTGTTTCTCTGTAAGTGTCCTAAAGCATCTCTGCCTCCCATCTGTCCTCGCCCATGGCTGTGGGGCTCATGTCTTTGTTGCTTCACTTATCCACCTCTCTCTGTGCCTGCCTGAGTCTGAATATCTCTGCCTCTCAAGCTATGCCCACTCTTGTCTTCCAACTTTTATACTTAATGTTTCCTCTGCCTCCCTCGTTCCCAAATTGCCCATTTCCTTAACCATGTAGGTGTTCAGAACAAGTCACCCCAAGATGAGCCTTTGTGATAAGTAGATTATTTTGAGCTAAAGGCAACTGAGCCCTATCCTGAGAATGACCTTCCTTCCCTCTGAAGCCTCAGGTGTCTGACCTCATCCTTAGCTCAGAATGTCATATATTCCACATTTTTCCTTTTTTTTTTTTAATGCCTACAGCACCTGGTTTTCCTAGGTGGTTTCCCATCCAACTACTAACCAGGCCCACCCTTGCTTAGCTTCTGAAATCAGACGGGATCAGGCTTGTTCAGGGTGGCATGGCCGTAGCTCATTTTCCCTTTCTATTTCAGAACCTCTCATGTATGTCTCTGAGTCCCTCGTATGGGATTCCCACACATAGGTATGCAATTAAATTGAGTTATTTTCTTGTGTTAATCTGCCTCATGACAATTTAATTAGACCAGCTGAAAAAAACCTTGAAAGGTAAGGTTTCTTCCTTCCGTACAATCAGGTAAAAGTGTACTCTTACCCCTTAACTCAGATATTATGTCCTCCTCTTCAAGACCTCCCCCTCCCTCCCCCTCCTTCCTTCCCTTCTTGTCCCTCTCCCTCCTCCTCCCTCCCTCCTCCCTCCCTCCCTTCTTCTCCCTCTCCCTCCTCCCTCCCTTCTTCTCTCTCTCTCCCTCCCTCCTTCTCCCTCCCTCTCTCTCCCTCCCTCCCTCGCTCCCTCTAGTTAGAGATCCTTTCTCTGCTCCCATGATAAACGTCCTTTAACACTAAAATATCATCGCCTGCTTCTTTGGCTCCCTACTAGGCTATGTCTTTTCCATTACTGCATCTTGGATGCCTAGCACAGTGCTGGCTCATGGCTAGGACTCAATATTTCTTTAGTACCTGAGCGAATTCAAGAGATTGTCCCTTTAGGGAGATATTCACTCCCGCCATATTCACTGCGGGAGCCCTTGTATTCTCAGCCCCTCAATCCTAAAAATGGCCAACAGGCAGTAGAGGCCAGCCCAGTTCTTCTCACCCGTACGCTCAGAAGTGGCGGGTGTCCCGGGACCACGCCCTCCGGAAGAAGGCGGAGTGGCCAACCCCGGCCAGGCAGCTCGCGCCGGGGGCGGGGAGAGGAGGGGCGGCGAGGGGCGGGGCCTA
>NW_006431919.1:2959398-2988992 GCF_000325575.1 Pteropus alecto | reverse complement strand
CGCCCGGGCCGGGGGGCGGGGCCTGGCCTGCGGGGCGGTTACTCCGGCAGCGCACACCCGGAAACAGTCTCTCCAACGCTCAAAACCGGGAGAAGCGTCACCACTGCGGCCGCCACCGCCCACCGTCACCTCCTCAGTCATGCCGGTAAGTGGCCGCCCCGCCGCCGCCCCGCGCAGACTCGCGGCGCCCGGTTTGCGCCTCGGCTGCACTGCTGCTTGGCCAGATGTCGCTCTCCAAGGGCTCAGACCGCGGGCTGAGCCATTGTCCCTCCTCTCAGCCCTCCGCACCCAGCCCCCAGCTTCTGAGACGCTTCAGAAAATCGGAACCGAAAGGGGTTTTATGTAGGAATCAGGTTTCTGAACATCGAAAGTGCCAGGCTTCCAGTGATTACAAGCCCAGCCCTTTCCTGAATAGAGGAACAGACCCAGAAAAGGACAGAATCGCCCGAGATCACACAGGTCGTGGTGGCGAGCTGGAACTGGGACGCCTAGTCCCTCCGCTTTCCACCTGGATCCCGCTGTCCACGGAGCTGGCCTGAAAGAAAGGGGCGGGGCGGCTGTTGCCTCACTGACGGGAAAGGCTTTCAAAGGTCCGTGTTTTTCTTCCCTTCCCCTGCCCACTCTGGCCGACTTTCAGGTTAACGCTGAGTGACAGTGGATGGAGATAGTGCTTTTTATCTTGCCTAACGGTCACTTTCTGAGCCTGAACCCATGAGCCCCGGAGAGGTTCAGGGATCTGCCTAAAGTCGCCAGTTGCTCAGTGGCAGTTTGAGAGGAATGAGGTCTTCAATGTACTTTGCAGTGAGTCTTTCTGCATATATGTGATTGCTCATGGCCTCATTTTGTAGATAAGAAATTAAGGGCTTTTGCAGATTAAAAAAAAAAACAACAACATAACTTATTCAAGGTCATGTTGGAAGTTGGATGGAGCCAGGATTAATTCTCTTTTCTTCAGACCCCCAATCTATCCTGGCCTGCCCACATGGGAGGTGCAGACAAAAGTAGTCATACTGGTTTGGGAGGAAGCTTTGATCCCAGTGGCATTCTAGAGATCCTGGTTGGGTCATGTGTTTAGCACTTTCCCCCAGGGTGCCTACTTCACAGGTCTGCTCCGAGTACTCAGAGATGTCCCACAGATGCCCTGTGTCTTAGCAGCCTAGCTTTGGGGAGCTGACAGGTGAGCCAGAGGCCCCATGGGCCGGGCCACAAACATATCAGATGTCATTTCCCTTGAGTCTTGGCAGATGCCTTGAGACAAATCCTTGGGCAACACCAACTATGGACAAAGAACCTGACAGTATTGGCCCTCCCAACTGAGCAAATCTGCCTGTGGCAATGTTAGAGAACAACATTAATCATCCTAGTACTGGGATAGTACAGGCCATCAGGTTTTTGTGGGGGGTGGCAGTTAGGGGAAGGCCAGCTCGAGGATCGCTATTCTATGTTCACTTCTGGAGACTTAGACAAACAAAAGACCCTCCAGAGAGGATGATCGGAATGAAGAGGGCACTGGGCACCATATCATGAGATGAACAGCTGAAGGAGGGAGGCTATTACTGAAGGGCCTGCCATCAAAACTGGAAGGGGAAGAATGTGTCACCTGAGAAGTTTCTTAAACGCATGGAATCTCAGAAACCTTTTGGAAAATATGTGCTCATGGTCTCCTTTGTTTGTTTCAGAGGCACGAGTTCTCCGTAGACATGACCTGTGAAGGCTGTTATAATGCGGTCGCTAGGGTCCTCAACAAACTGGGAGGTGAGTGAATGGCTCTCAGCTGGGGATGGAGTAGGGGACAGCAGTACACTTATATCATGTTTAAATGCATACAGACGTGAAGCAGAAGAAGCTTCAGTTTAAACTGATAATAACAGTAAAGCTAAGATGTATTAAGTTCTTAGCATGTACCAAGTACTATGCTTAGAAGCTTCTGTGGATGAAGTCATTTAATCTTCATAACCATTTAGGTAGCTAGCTTATTTGACTATATCCATTATAAGCAGGAGGGAACTGAAGTTCAGAGAGGTTAAGTAACTTGATTGGGATCACACAGCCAGTAAGTGATAGAGCTGGGATGTGGCCATGCAGTCTAGCTCCAAAGCCATGGCAGCACTAGTTAGTGTGTTGGTGATCTCCAGTGGAATAACTTGTTATATGATACATTTGAGTATCATTTTATATTAAGATTTTTTTAATTTTAACAATTTAAAATATAAACTTTGAATCAGTCTTGTGCAAAACTCCTAAAGCATCTCTTTTGGACATATTTAGAAAATTATTATTCTCATCCATCCTTGTCAGATCTCAGCTCAGGAATCTGAGGCCCAGAGCAAGCTGGGGTCTGGTCCTGGGGCTCCATGAGGTCATGACTGAGCTGTGATCAGAGTTCTGGTAGTGCTGGGGCAGCCAGTCTTCTAAGATCTCCGTTTTAAAACCCTAGATAATGATAACACCCAGTTTTCAAACGGCTTCCATATGAGTGTGATCTCATTTGCACTTAAAGCAGTCCTCCGAACTGTACTTTCCATCTGTGGAATGGGGATGTTGACACCAATGGCTAGGAGGGGAAGTGACTTGCCCAAATTCCCACCATGAGTCAAGAGCTGATTTCTAGTGTTGTTAGCTAGCATCTTAATTTGAACCTGAAACAGTGGAAAGAACCTTGCTGCTGACTTGCCATTTGACTGTGGCCTCTTCTCCTTGGGGTCTAAGTTTCTCCAGCTATAATATGGGAATGTCTGTCTGTATCAGCTTTTGTTATGGATACTTTGAATGAACTTCTGCTTGGAAGCCCCTCATACACAGAGCAGCACGGTCTGGGCGAAGTGAGGGTGGGCCTGCTTTTACTCTTGACAGCTTGAGGACACCTGCCCAAGAACTGGGCTGCAAGAACACAGTTTGAAATCCACCGTGTTAGATGATCCCAAGGCTTCTTCCAGCTCCATGATGCCATCAAAATATTTATTCCAAAGAGGAGAGAGACATTTCCGAGCCAAAAGACAAAAACCCAGAGTGCAGCAAGGACACATTGCAACCCCTCCCCACCCTGGGTATCCATTAGGTACAAATTCAGACATTATAACTAACCCTGTGCCGTGAGAGTTTTTAAGGCCCCTTCACTGATGCTTGGGGATCTGACTTTGAACTTTGGCAGGTTTCTCCCCATCTTTCACTACTGTACCGACTAGGCTATTGAGATGGGTCAGAAGGGATTTCGAGTCGATTAGGGCTTTAGATGCTAGGCCTGAGGAATCACAGACTAATGGCATACTTGAACTGGAAAGACCACAGGGGCTGGCCAACCCCAACTCCTTCATGTACAGATAGGGAAACTGAGTCCTGTAATGGGCAGGACCCAACAAATCAGTGAAGCCATACCAAGAACCTAGCAAGGGCCTTCTCTCTGCATTCTGTTGTCTCAATAAGACCCAGTCTACATACTGCCATGTGCCATTTGGAGGCTTTAAATTGGCACAGCCCTTTAGGAGGGCAGTTTTGCAGTAGCTGTTAACACTGAATGTTGTAAATGTGCCAGTCCGTGGCCCCACAATTTCCACTCTATGAATTCATAGTACAGAAATACTTTACAAGTTTTGTACAATATCTTCAAGTATGTTTACTTGAAGGACTCAGGACTCAGTTTCCCTATCTGTACATGAAGGAGTTGGGGTTGGCCAGCCCCTGTGGTCTTTCCAGTTCAAGTATGCCATTGTATAGCATTGTTGTGATAATAGTGAGAAATTGGAAGCAACCCCCATCTCCTTCAGTAGGGCACTGAGTAGATGTATGGTACAGCCACAGTATGGAATATGGTATAGTGGTGGAAAAAAAGGATGAAGTAAGTCTGTATGTGCTAAGATGGCAAGGCAAGATATCTTGGCCATTTGAAAGTGAAATGTGGCAAAACCTGTTTCTACAGTATGATGCTATTTGGGGGGATTATTTTTCATTTACCTATCAGGAAGAAAGACTGGAGAGATGCCATACTGTTCACAGTGATCTCTAGAGGTTGGAGATAGTAGGGGCCTTACACTTTCAAATTTTATTCAGAAGTGTTTGCCTTTTTAAAATAAAAATGGTGTATCTATATTACTTTCGCCATTAAAAAAGAGAAGAAATTTAAAAGAAGCCCTAGTCTCGAGAGCAGGGATCAGCAAACTATAGCCTTACAGGGAAAGTTTCCTGATTCCTGGTCGAGAGGAAAGGGAAACAATGGTTGTGAATAAGGATTTCAGAGCCTGAGCTCTGACTGTGAGTCTTTGCTTCCACTCCATCCCCCTACACCCCGCCCCCCACTTCCTCTTCCTGCAGGAGTTCAGTTTGAGATTGACCTGCCCAGCAAGAGGGTTTCCATCGACTCTGAGCACAGTGTGGATGCTCTGCTGGAGACTCTGAGGAAAACGGGGAAGACCGTTACCTATCTCGGCCCGCAGGACCAGTGAGGACCTGGGCCCTCCGCCTGCAGGATGGACCAAAGTGGGCAGAAGGGTGAGGCCCCAGCACTTCAACAAAATAGTTCATTATCTAATGCAAATCACATGTCCAGGGAATCCTTACAGCCCTCTGTGAATGGAGATTACACTGTGTCATGTCTCCCAGGGTCCCCTTCACGTGTAGAGTGCATTTCATGGTCAGCCAGGTTTAAGTTTAGAGCGCATGACCTTAAGCACTGTCTTTTGCTTTGATAAGTTGAGTGTCCCATCAGAGATAACACCTATGCTCTGATCAGGTAAGTGAATTAAGAGTGGCGCAAAAATAATTGAGTGTCTAAACTGGATATTCCCTTTGGTTCTACATGATCCAGGAGGCAGATGAGTGGCACTGTGGCAGCACACTTCACCATGGAACTGGGATGTTACTCATCCATCCGACATTCCTTTCTTCTGTGCCCAGCCAGTCTCAGAATCCTTCACAGCACAGCCCTCCTAGCTTTTATTCCCCATGTAGTGCATTTCATACACGAATTACAATGACTGCCACATCCGTGATGTGGTTCAGTGCTCTCACTATAACTGAAAAAATTGAGGCCTGGAGAGGGGAAGTGGCGTGACTGAAGCCCCACCCAGGTGTGTGGCAGAGGCAGGATGACAGGCATCTGAAATCAGAGTTCTATAATGACTGATGGCATTGTCCCCTGAATGGGCCCATACAGAGCTCCCCAGGCAGAGGTCAGCTACAACTGGCTGGTAGGCCATGTCAGTCCCTTGGAATATAACCTCCTTCCTAATGGTGTCCATTGGAATCTGAGTGGGGGCAGTGTCCTGTGTAAATAATGACCTCACGTGCAAATCACGAAATGTCAGATGTGTGTGTTTTCCTCACCCCCTTTCCATCCGTGGATACAACCCATGTTCAGGAAGGAGCACAGGATGAATAATCACAACTCCAGGATTCTGATTCCAGCCCTGCCCTCATTTAACACTGTGACTTTGGACACTTCTGCTTACATGCTTTCAGTCTTTCCATCTGTAAAATGGGGCTACAACCTCCCTCCTGCTTTCCTGCCTGGTTGGGGTTACTATGTAATTCCTCTAAATATGAGGTTTATCCTCAAAGAGAGGCTGATGGTTCCACCATGCTGCAGATCAGTGTTCATCATTCCTGCATTCCTAGGGTTTTAAGGGGAGACTGAGTGGGTGGGGTTCTGGGCCCCTCCATCTATCCCAAATAGCCCTATTTCATATTGGGCCTCCATGTAAAATTGTGTTTGATGAAAAGTGATCTGACAAGGAGGGATGGATGGAGGGGAGGAAAAGAAATAACTTCCTGAGTTGGCTATACACATGTGGGGGCCCTAGTGCAGACCTTGAATCAGAATATCCTGGCCTGGGCATGTGAGTTTTTTGTTTTTTGTTTTTTTGTTTTCACTAAAAATGTAATACCTGCCAGTTGTAAACCATGCATGGCATAATGTTTTTCTTAGTGTTTTTTTTTTAATTGAGGTGAAATTCACATAACATGCAGTTAACTATTTTCGAGTGTACCATTGGTTGGCATTTAGTGTATTCACAGTGTTGTACAATCACCACGTCGCTCTAGTTTCAAAACTTTTTCATCACCCCAGAAAAACTCCTTATACCCACGAAGTAATCTCAGTGTCTCCTCTCTCCTTCCCCTGCCAACCACTAATCTACTCTCTGTTTCTCTGGATTCACCTATTCTGGACATTTCATAGAAAAAGAATCACATAATATGTGACCTTTTTTTTCTGGCTGCTTTCACTTGGCATCATGTTTTTAAGAGTCATCCAAGCAGTAGCATGGATCAGTACTTCATTCCTTTCTATGGCTGGATAATTGTGCTAGTAGTTTGCCTGTGTTAGCTTTTTTATCATAGGAAGTTTCACACATCTAAAAGTAGAGTAGTAAAAGTGAATCCCCCCTGTATCCCATCACGCAGATCCACCAATAATGCAATCATTGCCATCATTATTTCATCTGTGGCCCACTCCCCCACCCCCATATTGTTCAAAGAAAATTCTAGACATCATATAATTCTATCTGAACATAAGTCAGTAACCATGTGTAGTATGGGAAGGCTTCCTGAGATTTCGATGTACACCACTGGGTGAGAATCACCAATCAAGCAAGCTTTACCCCACAGTTTGTTTTAAGCCCCCACCCCCAACCCCACCCCATGACTGATTTGAATCCAGGTTTGGGAACCAGAGAGAGAATGTTTATTGGTTATGAAGTCATCATCTTGATCATCTGACTCTTCGCAGATTTGTTTGCTCGTGATTTTTGTTCATTGCCTTCCCAGTGTAAGTTGAAATGGGACAGGGAGTGCCATCCCAGCAGCCCTGGGGTTCCCCAAAAGGGTGATCTGCTTAGTAAGGTTAATGGGTTCTCATCAAACTGAGTATAACAGACTTGGTGGGAGTCACGTACAGGGCTGAACACTGGGCTTCTAGTCCTGCTCTGGCATCTGGGTTTCCCACCTCATCCCAACTGCTTCTTAGCGAACCTTTACTGTTTCTGCAACGCTTCCCTGTGCACAGCAGATGGCGCCTTTGTTCCACCTAACTTCTCATCTCTTCCAGGCCACCATCCTTTCCTGCCTTCCAGACAGATCTGGAACCTGACAATCCTGCTCAACAGTGAAAGTTCCTGCGGAGACCCTCACTTGCCCTGCTCCTCCTAGCTTCCCTGCAATAAAGTTGAGCAGCTTTTGTTGGAGATGTTGTCTCTTACGTGGTCTTCATGTCACTTATGTGCTATGCTGTGATGCTCATGCGTTGCTATGAAGGAGATAATTGCAATGCTTACTTGGGCTGGAGTTCTAAGAGCTCCCAGCTGAGACTAGGGGGCCCAGTGGATTCTGATTCTTTGCCGTGTGATCTTTTGCAAGTCAATTCCCTTCTCTGAGCCTCACTTTTCCTCATCTATAAAGTGAAGGTGTTGGGTCAGATGGGTGGTTGCCTTTCTTTTCACTACTTTCTTAGACTCTGTGTTTTGAAAACATTGTCAAGTGAATTGCAGTTAAGGAATATCAAATCTTAAAGCAGTTAGAAGAGTGGGAAGAAGCGTTGAAGACAGACTGCCTGGGAGAGAGTCCAAGCTCAAGTACCTCCCAGCTGGGCCCCTGAACCTCTTGCTATCCATAGGCATAAAATGTGATAATAGCATCTACTGCAAAGGGTGGTTGTGGGGATTAAATGAGGTGACACATGTAAATAACTTAGAGTAGTGCTTGCCAGTTGGAAATCACTCAGTAAACATTCTCTACTCACATATTTTTTCGTGTTTCATTAATCAAAGATCTGTAGAAGTGCAGATTAGAATTTTGGTCAGCCTAAAAATTAGTGCCTCACAGCACAGTTGATTCAACTATTAGCAAAACAAAGGGACTGTTTTAGTCTGTGTAGCTTTATTTTTTTTTAAATATTGCTTTAAACCAGCAGCTCTCAAACTTTCTTGTCTTAAGACCCATTCACACTCTTAAAAATCATTGAGTATCTCAAAGAGCTTTTGGTTATATCAATTGAGCCATATTAGAGATTAAATAGAAATTTTTGAGACCAGAATACACAAACACGCATTTCATTAGCCACCAGGACTAGATGAGGTCATTGCACAGCATTTAGGCTGTGGAAACTTCACTGATTAGGAGAGAGAAAGAGACCTTCTGGCAATAGTTTTTACCTCACGTGCCTTCTGAGAATCTTGGGGACCACACATTGAGAATCACTGCTTTAACCACTTACTGGGCAGATACTAGCATAAGACCTGACTCTGTACTTGGCCACCTGTGACTTTGAACCAGTCGTTTCTCCCAGAGGCAGTTTCCTCATCTGCACAATACACAATACCTGTACCTTGGAACTTGGTAGCCAGGAATAAGACTGTTGCAACTCTAAACTGTGTGCAACATAATTTGGTTCCATTATGAAGTTCTTATACATGGCTCAGTCACTTCGGCCTCTGTGGTCCCTCAGGGGCATGGGACTTTCCCTTCTGGGTATCTGGGTTTCTTGGCCACAGGATGGCAGTGTCCTTTGGGTTTGACCATCCCCGGAGAAGTCCATTTCTGTGGGCTCTGGGAATATGAACTTGAGTTTTTCCATTCTCACAGCTTCTCCAGGAAATCTGGTGTAAGCTGGCTGGCCCTTTGGGAACAGCTGAGAATTGAGACACTGGTGCCTCTTGGGGCCAGTGCTTCTGGGAGGTGTTTCTTTCCTTCAGCTCTCTGTATCACCATGACCTGCTGGAATCCAAGTTTCCAGCTGAGGCCCTTTGTCCTGTTCTTCGAGGCCCCAAAGGAGCTGGGGAAGCTCTGTGCCTGCTAGCAGCCCAACTAGCTGTCCAAAGAACAAGTGTCTTCACACAGCAGAGCACTGGCTTCTACAGGGGTGGGAGTAGGGAGCAAATGTGTGCTTCCTCTAGCCCCTGGCCCAGCCCACCTTTCCAGCCTTTTCCAGCCCTTGCTCCTCCTGTGTCCCCCAGGTGTCTTGCTTATGTTCGTGCTGCCCCCCACCCCTGTATATAGAATGATCCCCTCCACCCGCCTCTCCTCCCCAGTTTGTGTCCATGTACAAATTCCTTTCCCTCACATACCACAGCTTCCACAAAACCTCTCCACAACTGGAAGTAATTTATTTCTCCTCTTGGCCTTCACAGCATTCATCCCACTAGCTTCAGTGATGTGGCAAAGCTTTTGGTCCACGTGTCCTATCCTCAAAGATCAGGCCTGATACCACAGAACAGGCACTGAGGAAATATTTGGTGGGCGTGTAATGGCTGCCATTTGGGAGGCGTTTGTCTGTCATGCCCTTGCATTGATTTCATTCTATCCTATCTGGTCCCCATGAGACAGAGGACGAGCCCAATAGTATTAAGCCATACTCTGGACTTATCTGGGTTCAAATTCTGCTTCCACCACTTGATAACTACACAGCCTTGGGAAAGTTACTGATTCTTTAGTGAAACTCAGTTTCCTCATCTGTGAAATGGGGATCATAATAGTACCTACCCTACGTGACTATTGTGACAAATAAGATCCATCGCAGGCCTAATGCTTGATGATGGCATTCCACAAATAAAGCTTTTTGTTTGAACAAAAAATATCACGATTATACAATTTGAAGTTTGAAAAACTGAAATTTGCAAAATTTAGGTCCAGATCCTTTCAACCCTGGCAGACTATGAAAACTAAAAATGGAACCTCAAGCCCCACACTGTGTGGGAGGTGAGCGGCGGCTGTTTGGGATGCAGCCCTCTCCATAACATTCTCCTTTAATTAGAGCCAGTCTCTTAAAAATCCCAAGTCTGTAATTTCTGGGGAGTGTCCATCAGAGCTGCTTTTAGATTCCATGTATTTAGGGGCTGTGGCTACACGGTTTAAGGGGACAAGTTTTCTAATCTGCTTCTTTAGAGGGGGAAGGTCTGCAAATCTCATGACTGCCAACAGGAGCCTTGAAATAAAATATCAAATCCTCTGAAATTAAGGATGCTACCTCCCATTGGTTTCCTTATCATGGATTCCTAGCATTCTAACCCTTATAGAACTGTGGATCCCCGGACAGCTAGAAGCAGGCTGTATCTTGGATAAGGATGCAGGCTCTGGAGATAGGTGGGGTCAGTCCCAGCCTGGCTGTTTACCAGCTCCGTGAGCTTGGACGAGTTGCATAACTGTCTAGAATCTTGTTTTTCTCATCTGTAAAACAAGAATGATAACTATAACTTCTTAGAGTGAAGTGACATAGATGATGCATGCACACAGAGGGTGCTCATCTTGGCTACTGTCACTATCACTGCAGGATCTCAGGAAAGGGGAAGATCTAGTTGGTCACTCAGTCCAATATGCATATCCTCTCCCTCTGCAGGTGGCCCCAAGCCTTAGTCCTCACGCCATCCCTGAGAAGCCCCAGGAGCAGCTTGCTCTGCTCTGGACAGCTCTGTGAGGGAACGTTCTGGTGTCGAACCCACTCTTGTCTCCCTGGCACATCTCATGACTGAGGCGGGACTGTCCTGACACACGGGGCATCCATCTAGCTCTTCCTCATGGTGGCTGCTCAGAGGCAGAACACACCTTCCCTTTCCATCCCTGCCACCCCTCCCTGGTATACCCCACAAGGAATATGCCAAGTTCCCTCCCTCAGCCTTTCTTCAGGGACAGAGCTGGAGTTATCAGACCACCTGGCACTAGCCCCTTGGTAGATGCCCTGTTGATAGTGGAAGCTGAGAAAACGTGGCAAAGGGCAAGCAGTTCTGGGCCCGCACTGATCCAGCTCACAAGGTTTCCCTTCTCAGCATGGAGAGCTGGACGGAGTGGAGAGAGCATGAGGTCATCACACAGAGGGAGCCTGGCTGGGCAGGTTACTCAGGCCCCTCTCCTCCAGGAAGCATGGCTCCACACGGCACCCACTTCACGGGCGATGTGCATAAAGCTCCCAGTGTGTGTTTGGCACTCAGTGCTGGCACTCTATTTTACATTTCTGACCTTATGCCCCCGAATCCTACCACTGTGTAAAAGGACTGTCAGTCAGGCCCCACCCAACATCAGACCTGGCCCCTACTCTGCTCAGTCACTGCCCTACCCATGGGTCCAGTCTGGAAATAGCCCTCACTGAGGCAGCCATTTGTGGGTATCTAACTCCCTTTGTGGTCTAAACAGAATCTGTGGTTCGCTCTATGTCCCTAGTAGTTAGAGAGGCCAGAAAAGCCATTAAGATGGTAGGGACGGCTAGAGTGAGAGTTGAAGGCTAAACTCTAAAGGAAAAGCAACGTGGAGTCTCTGAGATCTCCAGGTCCCCCTCCGGGCCTGGGATACCTCACTTCGGACCCTCTCGCCATCACCTCAGGCCTCTGCCTCTTCCCCAGACCAAACACCTGCAGAGATGGCAGGTGCCTTGAGGAATACTAGAATATTAGAACTAGACGGGCCTCTAGGAATAAAAAGTCCTACTGTCTCATTTGTTGGTATTATTATATTATTATATTATTAATGGAAATATCTAACTTATTATGATGAAATAAGAATTATTAAAAATTTAAATAATCTTATTTATTTACCAGTCCCCACCTACCCCTCCTCCCACCATCCCCCTCAAACTCCATATAACAAAGAAAATTCTCTTACTTTTGGGTATATATCTTTCCAGGTGCCTTTTAGGCTTATGTAAATATACATAAGTAAACATAAAAGGCAATAAACTATAGTGTTTCAAAGCTCAGGCTCTGGAGTTAGACTACATGGGTTCAAACCCTAGTTTCATACCTTGCTGGCGAGTTATTTAACCCATCTAGACCACTGTTTCCCCATCAGTAAATTGGAGATGATTACATTTATATCATAGGGTGGTTCTGAGAATTAAACGAGATAATCCACATAAATCATTTGGCACAGTGGCTGGTATAGAGGAGACTCAATGAGTGTTAACCATTTTATTAGTATTGATGTTTTATAACCTACTTCTTTCACTAAATAGTTCGTGGACTCACTTTCATCTCAAATATGTGTATTATCTGTGGCTGAGCTACATAGTCGCAACAGATACCACATGGCCCACAAAGCCTAACAGAAAAATTTTGTCAATCCATCGTCTAGATCAGTGATTTCAAGCTGTGCTCTATGGAAACCTGAGATTCCATACAGGCATCTCAGGGAAAAGGGGCAGGGGGACTCCAGGCCTTCTGCACCTTTTTATCAAGGTTGATTCTCTTATTTGTTAAAATTAACTAGTTGTTTGACCAAACACTTATGGAAGAAATTATACCAATTCTCTCTCTACAATCTCTCTCAGAGGATAAAAGCAGAGGGAATTCATCCTAACTCATTCTATGAGGCCAGCATTATCTTAATACCAAAACCAGACAGACATTACAAAAAAAGAAAGCTACGAATCAATATCTCTCATGAAGAGAGGTGCAGGACTCCTCAACAAAATATTAGCAAATCAAATCCAACAATGTGTAAAAAGAATTACATACCACAAGCAAGTGGGATTTGTTCTCGGTATGCAAGGCTGGTTTAACATTCAAAAATCAATGAATGTAATCCATCACATCGATAGACTAAAAAAAAAAAAAAAAAATCGCATGAGTACATCAATGCCGAAATAGCATTTGTAGAAAATCCAAAAGGATCGGGGTTCAGAGAGCTTCCAGGTTGGTGAACACAATTACAACACAGGGAAGGCGGTGCACCCCAACTCCACAAGAACAGAAGCTCCTGCGCTGGGGACCCTCCTAGACCTTGCCCTATGAATCCCTTCATCTGGCTGTAAACGTGTATCCTTTATCATTTCCCTTAATGCACTGGTCAACCTAAGTATTTCCCTGAGTTCTGTGAGCTGGTCTAGCAAACAGTTAAATCCAAGGGGGAAAAGGTCATGAGAAACTCTGATTTGTAGCCAAGTCAGAAGTTGTGGGTAACCTGAAGACCTACTACGTGCAGTTGGCATGTGAGCAGTGGGGGTCTTGTGGGACTGAGCCCTTAACCTGTGGGATCTGACGCTCTCTCTCAGTAGTGTCATGGAAAATATTGCCAGTAGTTCAAAAGGATATACAATGAAAAATAAATACCCCATTTATCTCAGATACGTGGTCCTCCTCCTCAAAGACACTGATTATTACCAGTTTCATATGTACCTTTCAGGAACAGTCTGCAAATGTGAGCTTTAATACCCCCAGAGAGCTGCTCCACGCAGAGAATCATTACCACCCTCACACACATGGACGTCTGACTCTCCTCACCCATGTGGGAAGCCAGCCTGCACACCAAGGCCTTCCTGTGGAGAGTCCACCTCATCACCCTGGATTTTGGATGTTCACGGAAAACCACTCTTAGATTCCTGTCATTGGACCTGAACCCATCTGTGTGTCTTTTCCAATCAACACTTATGTGGGCCTCCCTTGTTTAACCAGGGTCAGCTTCTCTGGAGAATGATTGCTTATCTTTCTGACAATCTTCATATGCCTAACAACCTATGTTTTAAGTCAGACCATAGCAAACCTCAAAAATTTGGTGAAATTTTCTCATGATGGGGTGCACAAATTGACAAGCAGTCACAAACTTCGCTTTGTTAAATGGATAATCCTCCACTGGTCCCCTGTTCTGACCTTTAGGAAAAACAAGAGAAAACTAAAAAAAAATGAGAGCGCATTTAGCACCCTGTTCTGCACCCTGCCTTTTTTCTCTTACTTATCACTATGTCTTGAGATAGTTTTGCATTTCATATCGGTCCACAGAGTTTTGCCCTTGCATTTATAGTATAAATACTGGTTCAATTCCATTTGTGAATATACTCGGGGCTCAAATTAATAATAATCTTATTCTTTCTAAAATAAAGTCTTAATTTCTGTTAAGTATAGTGTGACCAACTCATCCCTGTGCCTGAGATTTTCTCGGTTTTATCCCTTAAAGTCCTGTGTCCTAGAAAACCCTCATTGAGCTCTGGGTGAACTGGGATGTTCGGTTACCATATTTAAGTACTGTATAAACATTAAACAAGTTTGAATGGGAGGTGGTATGTGATTTTCATCTTTGGCCTAAGACAAAACTATTAGCCAAATATTAGCCATATAAAATAAGGATTTTCCTAGGACTTTTGTTATTATTGTTGGAAACTGCCTCATGCTTTTAACTGGCTGCATAGTACTCCATTGTAGGATTTCACCATAATTTTATTAAACCTGTTCCCTACTGATGAACATTTAGTTTCTTTCCAGTGTTTTGCTGGAATAAACAAGTCTGACATAAATGTGCTTATTTATTCTGTGAACTGGTAGATTGTGCATAATAATTTTCTTTGGAAATAAAGTTTTCCTGCTAAAAACAAAACTCAAAAAGCCACAGGATTAAAGACTTTCATCTTGTGCCTTCTGTGAGTCTCTTTTTATTCAGGTGACTGACTGGGCTGAGGATGAGTTTAAAACAGGTTGGCAGCCAACGTCTAGGAAGGAAGCCCAGGCCAAGGGGAGGCTTCCTGGGGTGCATGAAGGAGAAAAACAGCCCCGTGCTGTGGCTCCCAGCATGGAGGGGGTGTTTATCAAGGCGGGTGGGAGATGAGTTGGCCAGACTTCGAGGGGTCCAGTGTTGGCTGGTAGCAGGGCTGAGAGACTGGAGCCATTCAGCTGGTACTAAAAGGAGCAGGCAGAGGAAGGAAAAACAAGCCCAGACACACACTGGGTGGCTGCCGGCTGGCCAGGGCTCTTGGTACAAAAAGTCCAGTGCCAGGCTGTGGGGCCCAGCCAGCTCTTTCCCAGGAAACCCACCCCAGACTGGGCAGGTTTAGGTCAGTTCTGAAATTATTTCTTGGGGCTATTATGAATGGATTT
Organism: Pteropus alecto; assembly: GCF_000325575.1. Lineage (NCBI taxonomy): Eukaryota > Metazoa > Chordata > Mammalia > Chiroptera > Pteropodidae > Pteropus > Pteropus alecto. Next base: position 2,974,215 of record NW_006431919.1, on the reverse strand, counting down.
GTTCAGAAAATGGGATAATGCAGTACTTTTCCAGAGAGATGGGACATCGGGCCCAGAAAGGTGATTTTTCTACCATGTTCTATGTGTGATGCTTGTGTATCAATGCACTTTTATCCATCAAAGGGGCTGCGGCATCACTCTCCAAACTATTCTCTGCAGAATGCTGTTAGTGAAACACAATGTCCAAAGACAAAATAGTTTGAGAAAGGACAAGTCATCAAAATCAAGCAAAATTCTTCATTGCAGGAATTCTCAGAGCCTTCAATATGCTAATAGTATACTTCACAAATTTTCAAAAAGAAGATCTGTGTGAAAAGAGCCAGGTTTGGTGTTGGTGGAAGATGGAATGCCAAGTACAGAAGGCTGTATTTACAAGTCTTTCCCATCCTTGAGTCATTGGGTAAGGCTGATACCTTGTATCTAGGGTCCTTTCTAGAAAATGAAATGCTAAGGAGTCAGAGACAACCTGAGTCTTAGTTCACTCTACCATTCATTTGCTGATTGATATCAGAAAGTCTTTTCCCCTCTCTGAGCCTCACATTCTTCCTCTGTAAAATGAGGTTGTCAGACTATTTCAGGTATTTTCTAACTTTTTGATCCAAGGAAGCCTTCTGTCAAACATGTCTTAAGCATCATCCCATATAAAACAGATCAAAGTGGTCTTTAATCAAAATATTTTTAAGGCGATATCATATTGTTAACACAGACACGTCTGCAAGAAAAGTCAGGAATAGAGGTACTTTTAAGAGCAAGGAGGTAGTTGTGGTTGAGGTAAGGCACAAAAAGGGCTTCGGGGTGGTGGACAAATTCTATTTCTTGACATGAGTGGAAGTTATAAGCGGTATTTTCTTTAGAGTCATTCAGTAAACTTTAAAAATATTATGTTACTATAAAATCAATCAATGAGAACCCAAATATGTCAATTGGGTTTAGATCCAAGAGGTAGAAACTCCATAATAAAAGGAGCTTAAATAAGAGAGAAGTTTATATTTCTTTCATGCACATGAAGGGTGGCCATGAGCAGTCCAAGGCACTCAAAGTAAGTAAGAACTCAATGATCATCATGGACGCAAGGCTCCGTCTCTCTTTTTGTCCGTCATCTTCAACATGAGACTTTCAATGCAAAGTCCAAGATGGCTGACGGAGCTCCACCATCATGTCCACCTTAGAGCCAGCAAGGAGAGGAATGAGAAGAAGGCCATATCTTCTCACTTTAAGGAAATGCCCAGTAATAGCACTCACACCTTTACTTATATCCCATTGACCAAAACTTAATTATATAGCCATACTAACTGCGAGGGAGGCTGGGAAATGTAGTCTTCAATCTGGGTGGCCATGGACTCCCCCGACTGTAGCTTCCACAACAGAGGAAAAAGGGAAAGGTAGATTTAGATGACAACCAGCAGAATGTGCCACAACATATTAATGGATTTGGTTTCTGATATGTTGAAATTTAATGTGTGACCAATGTCGGTATCTGCTGCTTTTCAGTCACAGTTTTAAATACAGCTTGAGGTACACAAAATGAGATGAATATTCATAGTTTGTGGAACTGCAGGAGCACTCAACAGAATGTAGTTTCAAAATCCCTGAACTAGAAACTCCCTGACAGCTTTTCCAGCTTTGACGTTCTAGAATTCTGTGAAAGCCCTGCCCCCTTCCATGAGCTTACAGAGGACTTTCTCTCTGGGGACTGGCAGGGGACTTCTTGTTACCTTTGGGACTGAGAACTGTGCTCATTGTTTCTTCTGAGTCAGCACAGCCCTGGCCAAATATCTTGAAAAGCTCTCTGTCATTCGGTGGCCTTCCCTGTCAGGCTGGGCGATCCCCAAAGGAGGTGTAGTTTACTGAAGCATTAAAAAAGTGTTTCAAAGCAGTGGCTGCTTCTAAGCAGGGAGTAGCTCAGACTTTCCCCCAGTATTTCAGAGATATTTAAGGTAGAAGGGCCTACCTTTCTGACCCTTTCATTCTTCAGAGGAGGAAGCATGGATCAAAAGAGGTTCAGAGATTTATACAAAGTCATCAGCAACTTATAGCAGGGCAGGACTGGGCTGCACACTGATTTGTCTTGATGCTTTCCATTATCATTAATTATAACAGCTTGAATTTAATACACACTTTCTGTGGGCCAAGCTCTGGGCCAAGCACATCACATTTATCATTTCATTTATCCTCACAATAAACCTGAGCGGTAGATACATTATTTTCTTTTCCTTCTTGGTCATTTTGCAGTTGAAGAAATTGCAACCTAGAACTTGCCCAAGGCCACACCGTTACTCCGCTAGATCAGAATGTGAACCCAGGCAGTGGGGGTGCAGAGCCTGCACTCTGACCTCTATGCTGAGAACTATGGCCTCCACTCTGCCCTTGGCACGAGGGCAGACTTTACTATAGGGCAGGGACACTCCACCACACCACTGGGACATCACATCCCTTCGGACCACCCTTTGCCCCAATTTTATGCTCCTTCATCAACCTCTTGATGCCTAACTCAGCAGCGTGGCCCCAGGAATAAAATGCTCTGAGGTGTGGATACAAAACAGTGCAAAAGCCCGTTCCCCAGACCAGGCGGGTGTGTTGGTGTTTACCTCGGGCACCTGTCTCACCCTGTCTGTGTGAGACAGTCCTCCAACACTGCAAAAAGGATCAAATGACGTTTCAAAGCCTGCAAAGGTTCTGACTCCGGATGTGGGGACCACAACCTCGCCCAGAGGCAGCGCCGTCCCTGGGCCTTGCCTAGCGGCCGCTTTCTGACAGTTTCTGTGTTCTGTACCCACTGGCGTTGCAGCAGTGGGGCCTTTCTGCCTGCTGTCGCTCACTCTCCTCTGCGCCACAGATGGACAACAGGAGGCTCTCGGGTGAGAAGCCCCTTGGAGGCACTGCGGGGACTTCGGCAGTTGACGTCACCCGCACCTCCTCAGGTTTCTCCTTGTCCTTCAGCACAGGACACTTTTACTCTGCTTCAGAGGTAGAGGAAGAATAAGATGAGGTAACAGGCCTGAGAGAGTTTGTATTTTAAGGAAGGTTTTCGAAAAGCCCAGGGGCAGAAGGTATTGTTTTTGACCATAATTCTGCCAACATTTCTGAGAGGAATGTTGGGGGTTGGGAGTGCTGGGCAGCCTGTCCGGAGGGTGGTGGGGCTGGAGCGGTGAAAGGGGATCAACATAGCTGACCTGTCTCGGTAAAGAGCATAACCCTGGAAAATCCCAAAGCTCATATGGCCCAGTCTGCACAGAACTCCAGCTGAAGAAAACAAAGTCCCATTGTCACAAGTTATTAGCAAGCCCTATAACCCTTACTTTTATATCTCTAAGAGCATTAAAAAGATCTAATGAAAAATCCATAGAAAACTCCATTTCTTTTTCCATCCAATTCTCTCATCTCCTCACTCCTATTGCCCAACTGCTAGGAAACTCCACAAAACCCCACAACCAGGACTTGTGGATTTTTGTTTCTTTCTTCCTTCCTATTAATTTAAAAAAAAATGTTTCAAGAACTATTTTATTTTGAAATAATCATATTCACAAGAAGTCGAAAAGACAGTACTCAGAGGTCCCATGTACCCTTTACCCAGTTTGCCCCAATGGTTACATCTTACGTAATTCTTTCCTATTAAATGTTAAGAGCTCATCGAATCCTTGCAACAACTCTATGAGATTATTGTTATCACCATGTCACATAAGAAGAAATTGAGTCCCAGAAAAGCCAAATGCATTGCTCAAGATCTTCAGCAACTCCGTGCAGAAGCAGGACATAGATTCAGATGTGCTGACTCCAAAGTATGTGCGCGCTCACATTCCCCTTCTTCCTCCATCCCCCGTCCCGACCCTTCCAGGAAAGAAGAAAAGTCCAAAAGGGGCCCAGCCCTGAAAGAATGCAGTTCTTCACATGCCTCAGAAGAATTAGGGCCAACTAGAATTTGCCAAAAGTTAGAAGAGCCTCCCTTACATAGCTTGACTGTAGAGTCATCAAAATTATGCTTGTGACCCAGACAGTAGTCCCAGACACAGCTTTAGCTCCTTTCCGAAACTGGAGCAAACTTTCTGTTCCCCATAAGGCTGCTCTTTGGCCCCTCCCACTGCCTTCCATTCTCCCCTCCTGCTTTGGTGTTTCTCTGAAGCCTAGGGTGATGCTCCTCTGCCATATGTAAGGAATATCATCTCCTTTCTCTTAAAAGTACAGCTGTGACCCACCTTGTTTCACAGATGTGAGAAAGGGCTATGTGCCTGCTGAGTAAAAACGAAGTCTCAAAGCCAGAGATGTGATTTCTTCTGCTGAAAGTGACAGAAAACTCAACTCAAACCAGCATAAGTAAAAAGGGGATTGATTGGCTCCTGCAAACAAAGAGTCCAGGAGCGGGGCTGTGTATCACATACTGATTGCACTCTGCTGCATGTCACAGAAACTTGACTCCAAAAGCTTTATCTCACTCTGCAGAGCAATCTAGCCATCTTGGGAGAATATAGGGGCGTGAGCAGTCATTGGTGCTGCTGCACATCCTCTGTCAGCCTTCGCTGGTGCCTTTCATTTCCCTGCTCCTCTACTTCTAGTCTCCTGTCTGTAATCAGAGAAAGAAGAGGGATAAAGGACAGTCTCCCTCCTTTCACAAGCTTCCCCAGAAGCCCCCGGAACTGACTTCCTCTTAACCAACTAGAACCATGTCACATGGGCTCCCTGCACTGCCAGGGAGTCTAGGAAGCTGAGTATTTTGAACGGGACATAGAGCTCCATGAGCTAAATGGAGGGTCTGAAAGTTAGGCAGAAGAGGACATAAATAGCAGCATCTGCCCCAGACTGGCTTAACGGCTCAGACCAATGTCCCAGGACCAGTCTCTGTCTCTGTCAGTCTCTTTCTCTTTGTCTCTTAGGCTTTCTCCCCCTAGGCTGCTCTCCATGTTGGCTTCATGCTCACACAGCCCTCTGCTTGTGATCTCAAGAAGGCTACTGCTGCTCTGGGTCTCATCCACTGCTGTCCAGCCCTGGAGGAGAAGGCCAGATTCTTTGTTGCAGGCGTACATTCCCTCACATGTTCCTCCTGGAAGAGCTACTGTGGCCATGGGGAATGGGAGAGCTTAGCCTCGTCTCCTGCTCTTTTTTCCAAGCTGGTCTAAGCAGGAGACAGAAATCAAGGCATGGTTCCCAAAGAAAGAAAAATGGATGCTGGCGGCCCCAACAAATCATAAGTAGATATCTACTGTTGAATCTTAGGCATCCTCGTGTTCAGAGATTTTTAAATCACTGCAAGCATGTCACAGCTTCCTTAAATATTTGATTGAAATTTCGTGTTTTAAATCAGTGGTTCTCAAAGTGTGGTCTGGGGCCGCCAAGAGTCCCTTTTAAGGGTCCTCCAGGCCCCAAATATTTTCGTAGTACTACTAAGATGCTATTTGTCTTTTCTACTCTCATTCTCTCACAAGTGTACAGTGAAGTTTCCCAGAAGTTACGTGATGTGTGGCTACATGGCATGTGATGTCATTGCTCTGACAACTAAAGAGGTGTGTTTTCTTATAGTTTAAAAAGATCTTAGTTTTAATTTCTAATATAGGAAATATAGACAACCCACTAAATAAAAGTTCTTCGGGGCTCACAAAAATTTTTAAGACAATGAAGGGTTCCCAACACCAAAAGTGTGAGAACCACTGTGAAGGGTAGCAGAATAGGCCACCCCATGCCATTTTAGTATATTTCAAGGAGGCCTAATTCTCTACCCGTTAGCTCTTTTAAATATTAGGTTTATTCAAAAATCTTAAGGAACAATAGATACTTATAAATGTTACACGACAAAATTGAACACATTTGAAGCCATAATTAGTTTAGCTTTTTATATTAGTCAGTTTCAGCTGTAAACGACCAATAGAAATTTGTTTCGCTCTCACATAAACAAAATTTGGAGTCAGGCCATCAAGGGCTTGGACTGTGGCTACATGACTATAAGAGACCTAGATTCATTCTATTTTGATGCTCTGCCACATTCAACATGAGGTTTAAACCTCATGTTGCAAAGTGGCTGCTCAAATTCCAGCCACCTCAATTGCATTCTGTCAGCAAGACATTTCTCAGGAATTGCATGCATGGGGAAAAACAAACTTTCCTCTGTCCTCGCGGTTCTCTCAGCTGGTCTAATAATCAAATAGAAATGAGACAGATTAGCAAGAGGAAATAAGAAAATTTAATAAGTACATATGCATGGGAATCCTACCTACATGAGAGAGTCAGAGACCCCCACATGCATGAGAGGTTCAGAGACAGAAAGGGAACATGAGCGTATGAGACATTTTGAGCTAGAGATTTGGTAAGGTCCCCTGGGGGCTGCAAGGGATCATTGCAGAATGATAGAAAGAGCAGATGTTTAGTAAACAGAAGTTTGTCCTGCCACATAGGTGGGTCATTCCATTTCCTGTTCACGGGTCAAAAAGAGATTATTGCTGATGCTGATAATCTCTTATTATGGGCAAGCTCCTAATTCAAACTTGTCTAGGTAGTTAAAAGAAGAAGCAAAAGTTTCTCTTGAGCCTGAAGCTAAAATTGCCTTTAGCTCAAAATAGTCCACATACCACCGAGGCACATTTCGGGGTGGCTCGTTCTGAACCCCCACACAGGTAACACTACTGCTTAAATTCTTTTGGCCAGAACTTGGTTATATGGCCACACCTACCTGCAAAGCAGTCTGGGAAATGTAGATTTCAAAATTCTGTTTGTCATGCACCAAGTTAAGAATCAGAGTTTCAATTTCCGAGAAAGAAAAGTATATTACAGATCAAGCATCAGTTACCAAGTTAACATTTTTGGGCAGACCTTGGACTAAAACTTCTCCTTTATTCTCTGTTTAATTGCAGAATATCCTATATTTCAAAAATTATGACCAAGTGGGGAGAAAGAAACTTTTCTCTACCCTTCAAGATTCTTTCTCCAGGTCTAATAATTAAATCTACATGAGACAGATTAACAAGAGAAAATAACCAAATTTAATTACATATAAATAGGAACCCCACATACATGAGAAAGTCAAAGATTCCCACATACAGCTGAGAAGTTCGGAGACAGAAGGGGAAAATGAGGAATATGTGACATCCTGAGCTAAGGCTGAGGTCAGGAGCCTGGGGTTTCAGAGGGGAGGAAGGTCATAGCAGAACTGTAAGAAGAGATGATGTTCAGTGACTAGCAGTTTGCCCTGACATATAGATAGGTCAAAAAGGTTACCTCTGATAATCTCTTATTATGAGCAAGGCCCATAATTTAAATCCTTCTAGTTAATTAAGGGGGCACAGAAGTTTCTCTTGAGCCTGTTGCCTTAGATCAGTTGCCTTAGGTCAAAATAATCCATATATGACAGAGGCGCATCTTGGAAGGACTTGTTCTGAACCCCCACACTGTTTACGACTACAGTCACGGGCCCTTAATGACAGGGATACACTCTGGGGAACGCGTCGTTAGGCGCGTGAACATCCTTGCATGAACATCACAGAGAGCACTCACACCTGGATGGCACCACTGTGATTGCATGAGCTAGACTTTTATATGACTGGCATTGCAGAAGGTTTGTTTACAGCAGTATCTCCACAACTATGTGAGTAACTGCAATGTAAGCCGAGACACTAGGCTTTTCATTTTGTAATGCATGTCGATGTAAGAAACAGCCAAAACTGTAGAGAATATTTATAAGAGTTTATCGAGCCAAAACTGCTGAAAATTGCTGGGAAGCAAGATTTCAAATGATCTGAAGAATGGCAGTTTTACAGCTTCTTTTATGCATTTGAAATTAAGGAGGGAAAGTATGGAAGATTATATGAAAGTGGAAGAAAGCAAAGCGGGATTAGATTACAGGACAGCTAACAAGATTATGTGCTCCTTTCAGGGTAGTCACCCTTACCTAAAAGGTATATTAACTTAGATGCACAAAAAATAATGGACAGGGCTTGCTTCAGACAAAGATAACCTTCTTTATATACTAAAGAAGTTACATGCCTGGGGCCTGACTCCCCACCATGACCTGCCCAGTTAGGAATTTTTGATCTGATCAGCCTGTGAGGTTACTTTCAGTAGAACCCCTTTTTTGTCCACACAGAAGTTCCTGACTTAAGCTTCGATTATCAAGGCATAATCAAACGGGGCCCTCTTTAAGTAGGCCATCTTGAACAAACAAACGGCCGGCCCCAGTACTAGGTAGAGCCAGTCCTCATCCGCTGCTGCGCGCGCCATACACACCCAGGCTCCTTTGTTTTACAGATCTTGGTTGATAACTGACCCTTTGGGCTACTTGATTTTTTCCTTTCTCTTTCTGAGCTTAAATTCCCACTCTTATGTTTCAAATTCACCAATAAAGAATGAGTCCACTAAATCCTAGGCCCCCACCCTCAACCCTAATAAAAGCAGAAACCCAGGCCCTGCACGCCCCGCTCTCTCTACCAAGACCTTGCTGTGAGCCTCCTCCTGGTGTGCTTGTCCACTGTAAGTAACAAACTCTTTTTTCCTTCAAAGTTTCCTGATAGTTATTGCTGAAGGGTGTCTTGCAGTCGGAGAAAGAACCAGAAGGGTATATCCAGTCATAACACTGGTTGAGAAAGGGGAGATGTCTGTGGGAAGCTCCTCGGGGCCCAGGTGAGTGCCCCTAGGCACTTCTAGTTGATCGTATCCCTATCAGTAGGCTGAGACTCACACAAAACAGTAATGCAGCAATGCCCTATGCTACATGTTACTACTGCTAAGACTCACTAGGAGACTCGCAGGAATTTTTCTGCTCCGTTATAATCTCATGAAACCCAAAATGCAGCATAAGACTGTACATATTAACTGGTATTTTCTCAATATAAAATTAAAAATTACTGTTCAATGAATTGGCTGCTGAGGCTGATTCAAATGTGCAACTGTCATCCAAACCCCAGTTGTTCTAAGGTTTTGTGATCATCGATACATATTCTTCTCTTTGACTAGTTTGAAAACATATATAATCATAAAATAAATTTATATTGATAAAACAAATAATGTATAATGTATGTTTAATTTCATTTGGAATTGGGGTTGTATTAACCTTTCGAAGGTCTCAGCCCAACCAATGTTTTGTCCAGCTACCTTTGTTTTTAAGCGTTTTGAATCTGAATATCTTTAGACTGGCCAGGTAGTCTCTGGTTTACCACAGGCTTCACCCCACCCTCTTGTGTTAAACTGAGCTACTTTGCCAAATTATAACATCTGCCTAATTCCTGCAGGTGCTTGAATTGCCTACCAGATTACACAGACAATACTTGTCGAATTTAGGAAAAACCAAGCAGGTGGGTAAGTGCTCTTATAGAGAATTATCACTAGTAAAAGTATGAATCAAGTACAGGTTTCATATAACACCATGGTGGAAGTTGAGGTCAGATGCTGGAGAGTCTTGGAGGTGAGGTGAAAATTCTGACCTTGATCTGTTGAATTTTAAAGAATTTGGGATTATTAGGGAGGTCCTAGGAAGTACTCCTTAAAAGCAAGGGTAAAAACAATCTGTTCTGGAGACTGGAAGAACTAGGGCAGATTAAAACAAGGCAGAAAGGCTTGATCTGCTATTAGTTTTAGTGGCAAGAGGGCTGGGTGTGTCCGCCTTAGGGAAACTAGGAGAGTCTTCAAGGAAAAAAGAATGGGTCAGATCCATCCCAGCATCTAGGCTGCGTTTTGTCATTAGTATTCCAAAGAACACTCATAAACAAGAATTTGATTAGTTTCTTGAGAGTTCTAAGCAAAGTTCCTTGGGCATTCACCCCAGAGAACGACTCAGGGCCATAAGTTGAATGACCAGGGCCAAGGCTAGAAGCAGATAATCAAGGTCACACTCCAGGAAGCCTGAGCAGGACAGGCAGTTGCTTTCTGAGTCTGGCGAACCTGAATGAGTGGACAAGATATAGGCAGTGAAGTAGCTGCCATTTATTGAGCCTGTTTGTGTGCCAGGCATTGTGCTAAGCTTTTTATATAAATTATCTCCCCAAAGCTTCTTAACTGCTGCATGAGGATAAATACCATTATCCCCATTCTACAGAGGAGAAAACTGAAATAGAGTGGTTAAAACAATTCTTAGGACTGATTCCTATTGATGGGGTGAATTTAAAAAGTATAATTGGATTTCTGTATGTCACCTCTCATCAGAGGAAATGGGAAAGCTTGGTGTGTTGACTCTAATACTTGCAGTGAGATGAGAAAGACGGTGGGCTGGTGTATTTTGTCCTTCCGTATCCTTCGACCCTGTCTCCACTCACAGACCCCTAGTTTTCCCCTGGAGAATCCTTCCTCCCACTCTCAGCACTTGTGTGGGGTAAAAAGACTCTACCTCCTGCTTCAGGGATAACAAAGATCACTTGGGTCAATCAGCATTGCATCCCCTGGTCACAGGAAGCCAACAGCTGTTCTCTCAGCTGTTCTGAAATGCAGGTAGTCTGGGGAGGAAGAGTTGGGACATTTGAGTAGGCAAGAGGCCTGGGAGAAACTGCTTCATATTCCTTCCAAAATGTACCACGAGGCCAACTATTCTGTTTCTCAGAAGAGCTAACATTCTCTTGGAAATGGCAGATTACAGCTCGACCCTAAGCTCTGTGAGGGCAGGGACTAGGCCCAACTGCATCCCAGCACCAAGCATAGCCAGTAGTAGGTGTTTGATAAACGATTGCTGAAAGACTGAATGAGTTAGTAGACACATTGATCATTCACTGAATCACAGCTTGACATAATTGGAGGGATTCTAAAGATCTTTTAATAATTTCTCCCATCTTATAGAGAAAGAAACCAAGGCAAAGAGGGCTTTCAGTGAGACCAGAATAGACTGGGAATTAGATCTCAGGCCTCCTGTCCCTAGTCCTGGGCTCACTTAATAATATCAGAGCTTCTCTGAGATGGGATGCTTACCATTTTTGTACTGAAGATCGTTTTAGCATGAAATTACACCGAATCCACAAAGTAATTTATATCCTTGTCAAGTCCTTCCTGAGCCTTTTGATCACATTGAGGACAAAGTCTTAGTTTGAAGCTATTAAACTGCTAACACCTTTCTAGCACTTGCTAATCTTTCTGTTTTTTCAACAACAGAGCTGACTTCAGGCTCAGAGCCTTCGCAAGTAACAGAATTAATTAAATGTTTTATAGAAATTTTTAAGCATACTTCGAAGCAAAGAGAATAATTATTATTAACCTCTCATGTACCCATCACCCAGCTTTAATTATTAACAACATTTTTCAAGCTTGTTTTGCATACTCACCTTCATCACACAATTTTTTTCAGGATTACTTCAAAACAAATCTCATATTATATGATTATACCCATAAATATTTCAGTATGTATAGCTAACAGATAAAAAAACAGATCTAGCTATGATCACGTCATCTCACCCACCATAATTAAAAGTAATTCCCTAATATCACCCAAGGCCCAGTCTGTGTTCAAAATTTCCAGATTATCTCAAAAATGCTTATTTACATTTGGTTGATTTCAATCAATATACAAAGAAACCTTACACTTTATTCCTTTGTCTCATTTATTCTACTATTGTTCTCCCCTTCCCTAACTCCTTTTTTCATGCCATTATTTATTGAAGAGGACATGTTATTTGTCCTATAGAATTTCCCACTTTCTGGATTGGGCTGGTTGGATTCTTGCAGCGTTTTTAAAATATGTTCCTCTATCCCTTTGTCGTTCCTGTAAACTATTAGCCATAGATTTCTGTAATCAAGCACCTATGACTCAGAGCCAAGGCAAGTGTCTGAGTCACTGAGTATTTGCTGTCATAGAAAGAACATCTTAATGAAAATAGAGTGTATAATGCAGTTGGTTGGTTGCTTGTAAGGGTGCTGGTGAAGGCAAGGAAGAAAAATGACAAATTCAGGGCTTGAAATTCCAGCTCAAATTATTACAAGCTGGAATTTTTATTTAAAATTTTTTTATCTCCAAGGCTATAAATGTTGGTTGCTAATGATGTTAACATAATTGATTTGCTTTATAATATGTAATTTATTTCTTTATCCTACTGTTTCAAGATACTAATATTAATACTAAGAGTAAGACTACTGAATGTACTTTTTCTATGGTATGTACCTCAGTAAGGACGAATGGCCAAAAGACTGTTAAACTTACTTAAAATGATTCTCAGGGTGGTTATGTCACCAACCTGATACACAGTTAGGCTCATTGCTTTGATTTTATTTTTAGAGTTTACTTTATCTCTTTGACATAATTTAGTATTTTAAGTTACATAAAATACTTAATCATTCCAAAATTGGAACTATATAACAAGGTATATTCAGAGAACTAGCTTTTATCAAGTCCGCCTCCCTCTTCCCCTAAGGTAACCATTTCTATTAATATTTGGTTGATTTTTCAATTGTTCTCTTTGAAAATATAAGCAAATACATACACATTTTTAGTTCTCTCTCCCTTGCACTCTAAACATTGTTCTGTACCTTGTTTTTTTGTTGCTTGTTCGTTTTTCACTAGATATGTCCTCAATCATTTTAGAGCATTATACTAAAATTCCCCTTGTTCCCTTTTACACTGAGTTAGAATTTCATAGTATATTTTATTAGCACTGTGTCAATGACTTACTATTTACGACAAGTATATCAGCCAGGTTCCTGGCAGGAAGCAGATGGCACTTTTAAAATGGGTAATCTGAGAATTTAATCAAGGGACTATTTACACAGATGTGGGCCCCTGTGGGTAAGCCACAGGAATGGTGCACTTCCCCAGGGCCAGCAACTACAAGGGGCCTAAGGGGCAAGAAGAGGCGGGTTACTGGAACCGAGAGGGGCCTCGGGACAGGAGCCGGGCCCCAGAGCTGCGAGCGCAGCCTGTCTGTTCTGAGCCGCAGGGAAGGATCTGGGGGGATAAATATCCCAACTGCACTCTTCCTTCTCCCTCTTCCCAGGCTCCTACTGGAAGAAATGGAAACAGAGGCCATAAAGGCCATGGGAGCCCCCTGCCTCATGCAGGCTGAAGCAGCCTCTGTGCCCAGAGCCCATGGCGAAGGGTGGAGATTAGACCTGAGGGGCAAACAGGACATACTGGCACAGCAAGCCATATTCTTTTTCATGTTTTAGTGACACGTTTTCCTTGAAATGTATTTAGGTTTTTAAAAATAAGTTGCAATAAAGCAAATTATACTATAGGTGTATGAGGATATGGCAAAAATGGGGGAGGTGGTGCCAGATGACCGAAGTCTGGGAAGCCCAGCTCAGGACCACACCGCCCTCCCGTCCAGAGGTAGAAGGCTCCTCTCCCTCCAGGCCCCTCCCTGCTGCCTTTCCTCTGGACCTGAGAGTTGCTGAGAACCATTAGCGAAATGATCTTTTTAATTGGAAAGAGCAAGAGACGCACTGGGAGGTCACTGGGTAAAGGGGTTTGAGAGCCCCTGAAATGGATCCATGCTCTCATGGGCATTCCATGGCATTGCTCCCCTCACCCCAAAACCCACTCCCCGTGACCACCCTCCCAGGTAGCACAGAACCCTCTTTCTGATTCCTTGGCCAGCTAAGCAGCTGAGGGAAGCTGGACATTGCCTGTCCTTGGGGCAGAAAGTCTGGGTTGGAAATTAGAGAAGGACTTTAGGGGTGGAAGGGATCCCTGCCTGTACTCAGTCCAAGGCCCACCTGGCCTGGCTCCCAAGACGGCTGCGGCCTGAGGGCTAAGTAATGACCTCAGAGAAGCTTTGATTTCTCTCCAAAGACCTGGAGAGGCAGAAAGCTGTGCAATTGGGGATGGTGGGGTGGGAGGTGAGGTGAGAGGAATGAAAGAGAGCTCGAGCAGGAAGCATCCCTCCTGCCTTTTCCTTGCCCCTGATAAGAAAAGAAAAAAAAAAAAAAAAAAAACCTGAGGTGTTCTAAATTAATTTACAGCTGCTGGAGGGTGAGAGAAAGAAGCAACTGTTAGTCTGTTAATGGCTGCTGACCAGCTAACAAAAAGACTTCTCACATTCTTGTTTTGCCTGTTGGAATTTCGGATTAATTTCCAGGTGGCTGTTTCTGCAGATTATTTTAGCCAGGCACCGTCTGACTCCAGGAGACCGACGTGTGTGCACAAGGGCTTTCCAGACTGCTGCCCACAGCCAGTCTACAGGAGCAGACACTTCTTTCTGCAGACTGTTATCCCAAAGCTGGCTCCCTACACTTCCCTCGCCCCTCTGCCTATAGCTCATGTAAATTCTTTCAGACACCTCTTTCTTCTCCCTTCCTCCTACTTGATGTACAAAATGCTTACACAACTCTGAGATGGCGGACATGCTGTCTTTTCTTCCGAGCTATGCTGCTGGTAGTTTAGAGTCCATGACCTAAGGCCAGTCTTTTGGCTAGTATTTTTGGCTCAGTGAAACCTTCCCCAGGAAAAGACTTTCGGCCGTGGAAGTCAACCATTTTTAGTTTAACAACTCCATCTCAAGGTATAATCTCCCTTGCCGAGATGAGTGATTGAGTCCCTCCTCTGGGCTGGACACGGTGCAAATGCCAGTGACACATTGGAGACAAGGTATCGCTTCTCCCTCATGAAACTCCCAGTACAGTGAGGAAGACAGACCATTAAACAGTGATGGAGCCTCTAGGGGAGCTACCTAACCCAGATCTTGGTAGTCAGAGACTCTTTCCAAAGGAAATGATGTCTAGGCAGAGACCTGAGGAAGGTAGGAGTGAGCAGTTTAAGTCCACAGGGAAACTTTTCCCAGGCAGGGAGAACAAAGGCAGCTGGAGGTTCAAGAGATCCTGGTCTGATAGGGCAATTACAAGAGATCCGTTTATTAGAATGTGTTGGTGGGGAGAGGGGGAGGCTGGAGGGGTAGTCAGGGGCCAGGCTATGAAGGGAACCCTAAGCCACTT
>NW_006431919.1:2952712-2959286 GCF_000325575.1 Pteropus alecto | reverse complement strand
AGCCGAATCAATTTCTTTCCCCTCTTTCTCCCTCCCTCCCTTCCTTTTCTCTTTTCTTCTTCTTCCTTTTCCTTTTTTTTCCTTCTTCCTTTTCTTCTTCCTCCTCCCTTTCTTCTTTTCCTTCTCCTCCTTCTCTTTCTCTTTCTTAACATATAATAATTCACACACCGTATATAATGGGCTTAATGTAGGGAGGAGGCAAGAGAACTAAAATGTTAAATCAAGCCGCATTCAGAGACTGCACTATGCTGATCAGCCCTGCAGCCAGGACAAAGGAAGACTTCTGCTAGGATTGCTAGCAACCCATTTCCCCACACTGTGAAGGGCAAAGAGGAAAAACAAAGTCTTTGAGCGGCTCCCTACACAAAATAAAATCATTCATTCCCTATGGCTAAAACCATGGGGGAATCCATGGATTAAAAGCTGGGAACTGCCAGCAGGCCTTTCACACTACACATTCTTACCTTTTCAAGCAACAAACTCTTATCCTTCCTCACTTTATGTCCATATCAAAGGAAACGGGTTAACAGAGTCTTTAAACTGTAACGCACAGGAACTAATGAATGATGTATAAACTGGATCCTGGACACTCCTGGGATTTTTTCCTTATCTTGGCTTTTTGTCTTTGCTTTCTCTAGTTTGTGTTTTTCCTCTTCTTTAAAAAGCTTTCCTTTTGACTCTAATTTTGGTATGTGTTTGAATTCTTTCTATACCCTCTGCCAAGAACCCTCTTCTCTCTCCGTGTAGGGCTTGGTCTCCCTCTACTTGGGGGAATTTGCCCTGTCCTGCATCAGGCTGAGTTATGTCCCCCAAAATTCATATGTTGTGATCCTAAGAATGAGATTTTATTTGGAGATAGGGTCTTTAAAGAATGTAATTAAGTTAAAGTGAGGTCATTAGGGTGGGCCCTGATGCCATATAGTGGTGTCCTTATAAGAAGAGGAATTTAGACAGAGACACTCACAGGACAAAGACCCTGTGAAGACACAGGAAGAAGGCAGCTCTTTACAAGCCAAGAAGAGAGGCCTCAGAAGAAACCGATCCTGATCACTTGACCTCAGACATCTAGCCTCCGGAATTGTGAGAAAACAAATTTCTGTTGTTTAAGCCATCCAGTCTGTGGCACTTTGTTATGGGGTACAGTTCAGTGGTGTTTAGTATCTCCATAGAGTTGTGCAACCAACACCGTAATCAATTTTAGAATATTTTCATCCCCCTAGAAAGTAACCCCATACCCATTAGTAGTAATTCCCCAGTCCCCCTAGGACCAACCCCCATCCCACGCATTGCTGGACAAGCATGAGCCTCCTTTCTGGTTCTATAGATTTGCCTGTTCTAGATATTTCATTTAAATGGCATCATGTACTATATGATCTTTTGTGACTGCTTCTTTCATTTAGCATACTTTTCTCAAGATTTTGGTGGGATCTTCTCTACAGTATCTTTTACTATGTGTGCACCTGCCTTTTTTCACCTGGAAAGTCACCAGTCACCCATGGGCACAATTCGTGTATGATATATGCCTTTACTGCCCACAGCACATGCCTCGCATGTGTATAATTCATTTTTCTGTGCAATAATTTTTATGTGATGGGGGAGGGGAGAGAAGCACATTCAAAAAAACAGATGTATAAACCTAAGGAAAGATTACATTGCATGATCTTGCCAGTAGTTAAACATCAACTCAAATTCCAATTGACTCTAACATTCATTAGAGTAAATTTCTTAAAAATAATTGTAGCACCATTCCTTAAACTTTCTAATCTTTGTACTGACTGATTTTTTAAAATTGTAATAAGACATAAAATTCATCTAGTGGGTTCTTGATAATGGGGAAATTGTCGCTGTTAAACAAATGCAGGCCTTGTGTGACACCCGAGGGCTGTATCGGTGACCAAGACAGATCAGGGCCTGCTCATGAGGCACTTAGATTCTGGGGAGAGGGAGACAGAGAGCACACCCTGAAATAAACACACAAGATAATTTTATCTTGTGATAAGTGCTGTACAGAAAATACCCCAGGATGTATGGCAGAGTAACAGGAGATTGAGGGATGAGAGTTAGTGATTGTTTCTGAGATTAAGAGGGTACTAAAGCTTTCTTTTAGGAATTAGTTGAGCTGAAATCAGATGGATAGTGGGTAGCTTTTCTTTGAAGACCTGGAGTTAGAGCATTCCAGGCAGGAGAATGGCAAGTGCCGGGTCCCTAGGGTAGGAGAACAATGATCATGCTTGATAGAGAGAAGGCCAGTGTTGGTCAAGAGTATGGAGCAAGAGAGAGAGAGAGATGAGAGCCGAAGGCTGATAGCTGGGGCCAGAACACATAAGGTCTTGAGGGTCAAGAGAAAGAATTTGGATTCTAATGGAATAGGAAGCATTAAGAGTGAATCAATTAGAACTAATTTTGGCTGCATATAATAGAAAGTCCCCAAATAACAGTGGCTTAAACAAGATAAAAATTATTTCTCTCTCAGGTAAAATTCCAGGGCTGATATGGCAGTTCCTTGGTCATTAGACACCAGGCTCTTTCTATCTTTCTGCTCCATCCTTAAGGTCACTTTGTGGTCCATAATGGCTGCAACGCTGCTGCCATTATGTCTATTTTCCAGGCAATGGAAAGAAGGAAGAGAGGAAGAGCAAAAGAGATGGACCTCCTAGCTGAGTCAAATTCCTGAAAAGATGCTTCTCAGAAGCTTCACACATCTCATTAGCTAGAAAATGGATACTGGAGAATAGAATTCTGTAGGGATTTGAAGCAGGGCAGGGAGATGATGTGATTTGCATTTAAAAGAATCAGTCTTGCTGCTATATGGAAAGTGGACAGTAGTGAGGCAGGAGTGGAAAGGCTATCTAGGAGGGACTCACAGACTTAGTTCCTCATTCTGATATCCAAATTAATCATGTGACCTCGAACAAGTCTCTTCCTCTGCCTGGGCCTGAGTTACTTTGTTTCTTAAACTGGGTTCAATTTAACAAGCAGTCAGCTCCCTTCCCATTATGAAGCTAAGGTGGAGAGGTGGTTGCCTATATGTAGGCCTGGCAGGTCACAGAGCTGGTTCCACCTCTGAATACCTGGCATCTCCAGTTCCCAAATTTCTTATCAGTGGCTCTCCTGTCCTCCATGTCCTTGACTCCACATCTCTGAAAGACACCGGCCTTCAGGCCTGGGTGCTCGGGTTTTGGAGCGGGGAGAAGGTCCATCTGGGCTCCTGTTTCCCCCTCCTTCTGCCCCTGGCTCTGTTCGTTCCTGCTCTGTTTTCTCCCCCATCTATCTCTTCAGTGTTAGCCTCTTCTCTCCTTCCTCTTTTTCTGATGTGAACCATTCTTGGTCCCTTCCCTCACGGACCTTCCATCAGAATCTTGCTTACTCTTCTTTTTCTACTCTCGATGTCATCTTTCGCTGGTGGTTTCTTCTCTGATCGTCTCTCTGCCTTACTCTCTATATCTCATTTTCTATTTTAATAGCGTAGAGTAACTGGTGATTAGATGCTCATAAGAAATTCAATTCAGAAGTATAAAGAAATAGTATAAAGGTCCCCCTCACCTGTTTTCCGCTCTGAGCCATTCCCTCTCCAGAGGCTATCACTATTTATAGGCTTGTGTATGCATGGCTTACCCTGGTCTCTACTTTGAGTCTCTCCCTCTCTCCTCTCTCCCTCCCTTGTATGGGTTCGACTGGGTCTCCGTCCCTCCGCCTTAATCTCTTTCTGTGTCTCTTTCTCCTGCCTCATTGTCTCGAACTTCCTCTCTCTGTGTCTGCCTCTCATGCACTCACTCTATGTTCATCTCTGTCTCATTCTATTTCTGCCTCTCTTGTCAACATACAGGTTTTTAAGAGTTAAAAACATGACTCATATCAATAAAAAATGAGTGCATGTCAATGATTTATTTACCCTGTGAGGAAATGAGCAGAATGGTGAACCCGATTCGAAGAAAATTCAGAGAGAGAGAGCACGTATATATATAGGCACCGAGAGAACGCAGAGCAAAGACTGCTAGGTTAAACACAATGTCCTACAAGCCATTAAAACTGTAACCTATGGGTTTCTTCTCTAACTGGACAGAAATCTATGAGTTACTATGTGACTTCAGAGTCAGAGCCGTCATCAGCACTAAATAGCAAGTCCCTGAGGGAGGAAGATGACCCTTGGCTGGACTCGTTAGGCCATGCTCCAGTCTGACATCAGAGGACAAGCGGTCACTCTTTTGTCTTATTGCTAAGATTTGGGTAAGTTTTCTCCACATTTGTTTCTTCCTCTCGCTATCTCCTCCCCGGTGTCTCTCGATCATGTCGGACTCCGCAGTGTGTCTCTCTCTTCCTCTGAGTCTGTCTCTCTTTATTCTTTTGACTCTGTCCTTCCATTTTGTTCTCATAAACGCATCTTAGTACCTTTACTTAGACGTCAACCATGTGCCAGGACCTGCATGGAGAAGTGGGGGAAAGGACAGAGCCAAATCTGACATGGCCTTGCCACTCTGCATTTTTTTCTAGGATTGGAAGGAATTCCAATGGAAATTCTGAACACTTGGAGGAGAGGAGCTGAGGGTGTGGGACGTGGCAAAGGAAGGGAGGGCCGGCCAGCTGCAGCAGGCTTAGCGAGCTCCAGGCTTCAGCTGGCTGGGGCGGAGATGATTTCACACCACAAAAATGTCTGAATCAGGAGAATAACCCAAGTTGGGATGGGGCTGGAAAGCAGGCCGCTTCGTGGGGGAGGGGAGGACCAGGGGCCAGGATGGGCGGCTGGCTATCACTGGTCATGGCCCTTGGGTGTCCTTCACTGTTCTTGGATCTCTGGAAAGAAACGCTTTCTTCTCCCATGTTGCAAGTGAAAGGGCTGAGCCGGGTTTCTAGAAAGACAGTGAGAAAGAGTCAGGGCTGCAATCCGGAAGAATCAGAAGGCTATGCTAGCAAAATCTGAGGTGGGGATCTGAGGGAGGGAGAGAAGTGAAAGACAGAGAAAAAGAAGAGAAAACTCTGAGTTCGAAGGCTGGAAGGCCTTTAGGTTAAATGACTTAGTGACTTTCAAGCGTTTTGTTATTTGCAGCAGAACCCTTGTTTACATGAGAGACCATTATTAAAATAGCTGAGCAGCTGCCTCTGTGGGTCCGAGGGGGAACCCAAGCCCCCTCCTTTCGGTCTTGTCACCTGCTGTTCAGAAAGTATGACCTAACCCAACACCCTCATTTTACAACTGAGCAGCTGAGGCCCAGAGAGGGGAGATGACTTGCCCAAGTCCTTTGCAGAGTGGGTGAGGGAACCAGGTCTCTTGAGTCCTCATCCAGTGCTCTTTTCAAAAGGATGGGAAGAATAGAAAGAGGAGGGGTCCAGGCAAAAAGAATGGAAAGAAGAAAAATGAGAGGCTGGAGGAAAAGAGGAACAGACTAGGAAAGAGAAGGAAGCAAGGGGCTGGGTCTCTTTAAAGTTTTCCAAACCAGGAGGTTAGACACTGGAGCTTTTCTTTCCAGAAGAATACAGAATAGAGAGGGTCAGTGCCCTTAAAGAAAGGTGAATCCAGCCCCTGCCAGTAAAGGTACCAAACTGGTAGCTGAAGGGGAGATTTTTCCAGCAGATGGGTTTTTGTTTTGTTTTGTTTTGTTTTGTTTTGTTTTGTTTTGTTTTGTTTTTTTAAGAGAAGGGATCCGAAAGGCTCAGGGTGGGACATATGCTCTTCAGGTGCCCCACTAGTCTTGGTGTGTCATCTTAGAGGAGCTGCTCACGTTTGTCACCTGTCTGCACCGGAAGATGCTGAGTCTGCCTCCCTGGTAACCCTGGTTTCTCCTCCAGGGATGTACCAGGCTGGTGGATGGAGGCCCTGCCTTCTGCTTGGGGGACAAAGTAGGGACCAGTGGCTGCCTGCGTAGGCTGAGCACACTGCAAGCTTCCGGGGAGTGGGTTTGACACCCTCCAGGACCCACACTTGGCTCATGGAGCCCTCCTCTTTCCCACGGTGCTCAGGACAGTTTACAAGTTTGTGATACTCTGTGTCCTTGAACAGATCACCCTCTCTTCCCAGGGCTTGTTTTTATTTCACTAATAAAGCTAGCGGGCTGAAAATAAATTCGTGTATTTAAAAAAATTTTTAAGGGTTTTTTTTTTTTGGTTGGTTGGTTTTTTTGTTTGTTTTGTTTGTTTTTAAGAAATGAAATCTTTAGCAAAAGCCCAATATGTCAGACAGATAAAATCAGTTCTGCTCTGGTTGAAGGAGGGGTGGGTGGGGGGCCTGGAGACCTGCCCCTTAAGACTTCTGCATGTAATTCCTAAAACTCCAAAAAAGCATTCTGCGAACCACTGACATAGAGAATCTTGAAGACTCATTACGAGAAGGCAGGAGTGAGGAGAGGTGACATATTGGGGCAGTGTTAGATCAGACTTAGGTCAATGAGGCCTGCCTGGTCCAGGAAATGGTGCAGAAAAAAGGACTTGGGTTGGAGAAGGGGTAGGAACTCATCTGCCTAATCCAGACCTCCCTTTCTGTCCCCCCATCTACCCCAGCCCTGGGATTCAGAAAAGACCAAGGAGCTTCCAGGCTGCCTCCCAGTTTGGCTAAGTCATAGCACCAGCTGCCACGTTGCTG
>NW_006431919.1:2944255-2952701 GCF_000325575.1 Pteropus alecto | reverse complement strand
GCGGCATCATTATTCCTAGTTCCACGGCTGCTAAAACTGAAGAGGGTTTGGTTTGTGGGCCACGTCAGGGAACATGTAAGAGCTGCCACGTTGTAGGGCTGGCTTATTGGGCTTTCCTCCTCCTTCAGAAAAGATATCCAGGCGTGTGGGGTTTCAGAAGAGAATTGGTGCCTGCATGTGAGTGTTCCCTGGACCTGGACCAGCAGCTGCAATATTATAGAGACAGGGATGGGAGGAGACAGAACCAATCAACAGTCGAGCTGCTCTAACCCTGCCCCGGGCAGCTCAGAGAGAGCTCAAGCCAGAGGGAGCCCTGCGCCCTCAGCCAGGGATACAGAACCCCAGAGAAAGGCTAAAGGTTATGAAACCTATAATAAAATCTTTAACATTTAGAGAGTCCTTGTCCACATCAGCAGCAAAAGAGAAGGTATTTTCTCAGTATGCTTTAATAGGCCAAAGAATTCATTTGCTTGAGTCAAGTCCCAGCTCTGCCATTAACTGCCCAGGTAAGCTAGGACAAGTCACTTCACCTTCCCAAAGAGTTTTCCATGGAACACAAGTTCCGTGGGACACATTCAGAAGTTCGTGAAAAAGAGCTCTGTAATGGTTAAATGGAGTGAAACAGGTTTCTTTTCTGAGAGACTTTTCAGAGCCTTTAATGCTCTCATGTGCCTCCAGCATATCATGAAGAGGGTGACCAATGCCACATTACCCAAACCCACTTGAACCCAGGGTTCCCCTTTTACTCTGAGGACTAATATTTGGTGGAATACACTTTGAAAAATGTTGAATGATTCAACAATCTAATGATAAGGTAGCTAACATTTATTGATAGCTTATATCACAATATGCAACAGTGAGCCGAATGCATTAAATACGTGATCTCGTTTAATCTCAAGAACCTGAAGTGGGAGATTACCCTCTACACTTGAGGAAACTGAGGGTGGAGGTTAAATAAGATGCATTATGATTTCCAGAGTTAAAAAAAACTCCCTGAGGGACCCACACCCAGAGATCTGACTCCAAAACTGAGCCCTTTAACTTTGCTCTTGTGTTTACCATCTCTTTAAAACCCATGCTCAATGAGGGAGATGATTTTATAAACTATATAAATGTCTAAGCAATATAGTGTATACTTGAAACGAATTTTTTAAAAAAAACTAACTAAAAAGAAAATAGAACCACAGTATGATCTAACAATCCCAGTTCTGGGGATATATATCTGAAGGAAATGAAATTACTATCTCGAAGAGATATCTGTACTTTTGTGTTCATTGCAGTATTATTCAAAATAGTCAAAGGTCGAAGCAATGGTGATGTCTATCCGTGTATGAATGGATAAAAAAATGTGATATATATAGTGGAATATTATTCAGTCATAAGTAAAAAGAAAATCTTGCCATTTGTGACATGGTGATTATGCTAAATGAAATACATCAGACAGAGAAAGACAAATTCTGTATATCACTAATGGGTAGAATCTAAAAAAAGCCAAATTCACAGAAATAGAAAGTAGATTAGTGGTTGCCAGGGGCAGGAGGGTGGAGGAAATGGGGAAATGTTGGTCATTGGTCAAAGGGTACAAACTTCCAGGTATAAGATGAGTATGTTTTGGGGATCTAATGTACAGCTTGATTATAGTTAACCATATTATCTTATATATTTGAAAGTTGCTAAGAGAGTGGATTTTAAATATTCTCACCACACACACACACACACACACACACACAAACATAATTATGTGAGGTAATGAAGGTGTTAACTAACTTGTGGTAATCATTTTCTAATATATATGCGTGTATCCGATCATCATGTCTGCACCTGAAACTCATACAATGTGGTGTCAATTACATCTAAATAAAGCTGCAAACAAACAAACAAACAAAAAACCCCATACTCGCTTGAGGCTTATACTGACTTTGTACTCAGGAGGGCCAAGTATTATAATCATGCTCATTTTATGAGCCCTGAAATAGAGGTGGGGAGGAGAGGTAGCCACTCAAAGACAGACTACAGGCAGGGCCCAAGGGCACAGGTCCTGCTGAGGGCCCAACCCAACTTAGAACTCAAATTAACGCTTCCCTTTGGGTGTGTTTGTGTCAATATGAGAAAGTGCAGCCAACACGTTGTAAACCATTTGTCACCTCAGTGAAGAGGGGGTTTCTGTGAGGAGAAGGCAAACTCTCACTGGAACCCGGATGGAGGCAGCTAAAATAGTGGGAAGAGTCTTGGACCAAATGCTGAGTTTGGAGTTTTCATTTAGGCTCTACATGGGCCAGCTGGGTGACCTTAGACAAATCCCTGAGGGACCCTCTGTCTACTCAAGCCCAAAATGTGCTTAGTGAATCCTGACTTCTCCACCTTATAGACCAACTGTGCTACCCAATAAGATTATGGGTATAAAAGTCCTTTGTGAACCGTAAATTGCTGAGGGAAAGATCTGAAGCTGCTCAGTTGCTCAGTGGGAGTGATGTGAGTGGGGAGGGGTGCCGAAGTGAAATTTCATCCTCTTCTCTGGCTGGCCTTGTCCTGGTCAGCGGCCACTCTGCCCAGGGGACAAAAGGCCAGATGACAATGAGGTCTTTGTGATCTTCAGCCAATGGGAGGGCCTGTCGGGGGAAAGATACAGTAACAAGAGGACAGGCTGAGTCAGTCTCCATGCGCCCAGGCCTTCTTAGCTTGGCAACCTTGACTTTAAGCCAGGTATCAGAGTTTTGATACATAATCTCAGCCCAAAGGGATCAACCTGTCTAGTCCCTTCCCCTAGAGGTTCGGGGCAGCCAGAACTGGCTTCATTCTGGGCCTGGAGTTGGGAGGCCAGGGCTCTAGGCCTAGCTGTCCACGCTGACCTTGGACTCTATGATCCTCAATTCTCCCAGCCGTACAAGAAAGGCGTAGGATCGGGTTTGGCCTAAAGACCCTAATAGCTCCAAGCTTTGAAGGAATAGGAGAGATTCAGCCTGAGCTTGAAGGATGGGTGGGGTTGGGGCAGATGGCAGAAGGATGCAGGCTCATCTAGAGTACGGCATAAACAGAGGCATGGACAAGGAAGCAATGGAGAGTGGGGGCAGCGGTCTGGATTTGAGCTACTTCTGTGGGTTCTGGCTTCATGACTATGGGACTTCGAGCAAGTTATTTAATTCTGTGAACACGTGTATCATCATTTTTAAAATGGGAATGGTAATTGTACCCAGCTATGGTAGACAAAAACATGGCCTCCCAAAGATATCCATGTCCTGATCCCTATAACTGAGTGTAAATATGCTACCGTACATGGCAAAGGGGACTTTGCAGATTAAGAATTCTGAGATGGGAAGATTATCCCAGATTATCCGGATGCGCCCAATGCAATCAGAAGAGTATAAAGGGAGTTAAGAGGATCAAAGTGAACAAGGTAATGTGATACAGAAGCAGAGACTGTAGTTTCATGCTTAGAAGATGGAGGATGGGCCATGAGCCAAGGCATGCAGGTGGCCTCTGGAAGTTGAAAAAGGTAAGGAAAACAGATTTTTCCCTCAGGCCTCCAGAAGAATCACAGCCCTGTCAACACCTTGCTTTTAGGACTTCTGACCTCCAGAACTAAAGTAATATATGTGTTTTAAGTCACCAAGTTTGTGGTAATTCATTATTTATTATAATTTATTATAAATGTTATATTTACTATGTTGCTATAATTTAGGGAAACTAACAGACTACCTAAGTATGTATATTAAATGAAGATTAAATGAGATAATGGATGTAATATATTTTGCCCAACGTCTGCTCAGTAATACTGGATAGTACTATCTCTCTTCCCAGCTTAGTTATAATTGTTCCAACAGGACCTGGTCCCCTACAGGCTCTCAAGTTCCCACATGCGAAATTTGTCAAGGCCCACTCAACACTGATGGCCTGGAGAGGAGAACCACTGAGACCCTGACACTGTTTCCGATATAAGGCCTTAGGGGATGGTTCTGGCACTGGTTTTATTCATTTAACTTTCTGCTTGGTTACTTTCCTCCTTGCCAGAAACCAAATCAACAGAGCCTACCTGGTCTCTTTCCCAAGTTCTCTGCCTTCTCCCTTTCCATATTATTTAAACCCAAATTCTTCAAGATCTACATCGTTCAGGAAGCCTTCTCTGCCTGTTCCAACCCAGCGTTCCCGCCACTCTGACTCCCTGAGATCAGCCTCAGAATCTGTACCACTCACGTATCCATAAGGCATATCCTCGCAGGAAGATCCAAAGCTGCTTGAGGACGAGGACCAGATACTAATTCTCATACCGCCGGGAGCGCCAAGCATGCAATAAATATTCAAGCAAGACCTGTTGCACCAAGAAGATCGTGTAGCACAAGTATGAACCAAGTTGAATGTAGAATTGGCCCGCCTACACCACTCTTACCCAGGTGGTCTTGGGCAGGTGGCTTATCTTCTTTGAGCCTCTGTTTCTTATTAGTAAAATGAGCACAGTAACAATACCTAAGTCAAGGGTTGCTGTGAACTTGGCTACTGTTACTTCTGTAATTAGTATCAATATCATGGACCACCTTATCAGTTCTATACTGATGACACAGATCCCCCAGCTAGAAAGCTAATCTCTTATGCGCCTATTAGTGGTGCAGCAAGAGTTAGAGTGGTTATTTTTAGACCATATCCCAAATCATCAGCAATGATGCCACCAGTGGCAGCTTCTCTTGTCTGTACAGAGGCGAGTCCTGGCCTTGCCTTAGTCACAGATACAACCCCTTTGAACTGCTTTGCCCTTCTCAGCATTGCCTAATGTTAGAGAGGGCTCTAGTAAAGATCACTGGTCATAAAGTTAAGACATGTGGGCCTGGCTCTGCCCTGGGGCCCCTTGAGTAATCCCTTGTCCCCTCCAGGCCCTAGTTCCCTCCTGAAAAAGCAGGAGGTTGTCCTAGGTGATTCCTGCCAGCCCTTCCAGCCCTGGCACTCCATGAGTCTGTTTAGGCAGTGGCCCCAGAACCCATGAGGCAGAGGGGGTTGGGGAGTCTGGTCAGGATAGCCCACCACAAGGAGAGAGGAGGAGAGAAATGGAAGACAGAGACAGATCTGGGCGGGGGGTGGGGGGAGGTGGGGAAGGAGGAGACAGAGGAGGAGGAGGGACCATAGGGTGGAGGGGGAGACAGATCCAGCCCAGAGTTCTGAGTGGTTTCCTGTTGCCTGGCTCTAAACCCCTCCACATTCCCGCGGACCTTCAGACCGCCGGAGAGAGCTCAGCCTGCTGCCTGCCTGCCACTGAGGTATGCACGACCCCTGCCCTGCCTTCTCTTCTCCGGCCCGCATCAACCCCTGCACCCTATTCACCCATCCAGCGAGTGTACAAGGGAGGGGAAGCTGTGCTAGGAGGTCTGGAATCAGAGACAGGGGTTGTGCTTCTCCTTTGGGCTTCACTGCTTGTCCCCTTGAGGGCAGGGGCCCCCGACTCCCTCCCTGTCTGTTGCTTTTCAGGTACAGTCAGTATAACTTGGTCTCCCTTTTAGGTTTGCAGAAAATAATCTCCATATGTCTTGGAGGGAGTATTCTCTTTCTGTGTCTGTCTTTGGTTTCAGAGGCTGCCTGCCTGTCCTCTTTGCTACCTTTGCAAATGTGGCCGCCTCCTCCTTTCCCGGGAATCTGATCTGGTCACAGCTGCAACAAGCACCGGCTTACAGCCAGTGTCTGCCCCGCTCCCTACTGTAGGAGAAGAAACTTCTTAGATTTGGTTCTTGGTCAGGGGCTCTTTTCCAAAAGGGACTTAGTATGCATGATAAATTCATCTCTGGAAGGCAAAAGGGATCTTCATCTTTAATTAGCACGTCTGGGAAGGCTCCTGTTTCCCTCAAATTGTCCCCAAACATACACACAGATTCCTGAGGCACAACCAGTCTGTCTTGGGTTAGGCATTGTTCCCTCCCTGGGCCCCGAGGAATGCCAACACAGGAACTCACCAGCAGTAGCCCTTAGTGTGTTTAGATCTGAAGACCCCAGACATCTGGTATCCTCCAGCCAGGGTGCTGGGTCTCATGGGAAGCTGGGTGCTGGGAGGATGTGCTGAGAAGTGGGGAAGGGGAAGGCAAGGCAGAGAGGGTTCCAGGACAGCTTTTTTCACACCTCCTTGTTTTGAGAAGCCCAAACCCTACACAGGACTGGTGTCTAGCCTTTTAGGGTGTTAGGTCTTCTTCAGATGAACCTCTCCCTATCTTTATCCTTTTGGGCTCCATTGGTCAGTTGATAAGTGGACATCCCAAGACCTGCAGGACACCAAGGGAGAGGGGTGCTGGAATGAGGCATGTCTTCCAAGCAGCCCAGTCTGCCCAAAAGGGAACAGAGAGGTGCCCATTTTCCTCAGGAAAGGACATCGTTCTATACGGAACGTGCAGAAAATGTTTTCACCAGCCATTCTCTAAGGTTAAATTTCTATGCACCCCAGCCTTGATGGTAGAGTGAGAATCAGAAGCAAATCAGAAGCAGAATGGCAGACTTTAGGCTCACATTTATGTGTGGTCTTAGGTAAGTGTCTCCTCTGGACTTAGTTTCCCTATCAGTAAAGTAAGAAGAGTGGACTTGGCAGTCTCTGGGGTGTCTGACGTCCTCTGAAACTTTCAAAGGAAGGTCTCTTAAACTGGGATCTATGGACTGGCCTTCGAATGGGCTTCAAGGCATCTACAAGCCCCTTAAAATTGTGTATACAGTAGTGTGTGTGTGTGTGTGTGTGTGTGTGTATTAGAGACAAACAGAGAGCACAAGAGGGTGTTCACAGCCTTTAGTCTTAAGATATTCTCAAATGGATGCATGACCTCCAAAATAGTCAGAAGGCATGATGTGAGAGGAAGAGTGTGTAGGGACTGGAAGTAAGCAAATATTTATGTGCAGGAGGGTGAAAATTTTTGAAATGGGAGTGGTCGGGGGAAGATAGAGTTAACTCCCGCAGCCATCAGCTGCCACATCGACAAAGCCTGGAGCAAAGGGAGGGAGGGGTGAAAGGGGGATGCCTGGGGAAGGAATCAACTTTTGAAACTTTCTCCAAGTCCCACCCACCGAAGGCTCTTCTTTGCCATGACTCACTCTAGGAGGAATGCGAGTTGCCACGGTAACCTTTTTTTCCAGGGTCCCCGCCTGCTGGCTGGGAGGGGATGCTGGGAACACTCAAGAGTATATCAGGCTCATTTTGAATGTCCCCCACCCCACTGTGTCCCCAAATACCAGAAAAACAGACTCTAGGCCCTGCCCTAATGATATCCAAGGACCCTCTGGACAGCTGTGGGACTGTAATAAGCTTCCCAGACATGGTGTTGAAAAACCCGAGTTTTAGTTCCACCTCTGCCTCAGAGGTGCCGTCTGACCTTGAACTAATCACTTCTCCTTTCTGATAGGTTTCCTCCTTGGTTAAAGAGTAGTAACAGCAGCCACCTCAAAGGAAAATTATATGGGCAAAATGGGACAATGCACAGGGGAAGCGTTTACTGAATGGTGGCCCTCCCACCTAATGCAATGGGTTTTTATGACCGATGGATTATGGCATCCAAAGAGTTGGTGAAATCGTTTATAGTTTTTTTCTCTGGCAGCTCCATCTTGCGAGTTGTATATAGCTTCCCTTTACTAAAAGTGCGGGGAGGCATATTAAAAATGCATTGTTTAAATTCATTTTGATGTGGGCACTTTTTTGAGTCCCAAGAATGTTGTATCCTTCAGTGTGGAAATAGCACAAGCAGAGGTGAGTCCTCACTCACAGGGAGTGACACTGGGAAAGACCCTTCCCTTCTCTGGGCCTCAGTTTCTCAACCTGTTAAACGGGAGAATCTAAGCTAGATGGTCTCCACGTGCTCTTCCAGCTCTGAAGTCCTGCAAACCCAAATCCTGGATGTTGCTTTCATTAGAAGGAATAGCCGGCCTATATTTTTACTATCTCCTGTTCCCCTAGTTAAAAAGGAAACAAGAGAAGAGGGGCCAGGAGATCTTGGGTTGTATCACGGTCCTGCTAAAATCTTTATCCATCTGTAGAGGCTTGTCAATCAATAGCACGGCTAGGGTTTGCTATTCACAAGAGCAGCTTTCCTTGCTGAAAATAAGCTATAAATAGGAAAGGATGGTGGAGGAGAGGAAAGAGCTGAGGAGGTGACGTAAACAGGAGAATATTTGTTTTTTGAGGTTATTTAGATAGGTAGCTAAGTGCAGAGATAAACAGGGACAGACACAAACCCACTAGGATGAACAGTATAAACATTGGTTTCACCAACAGGCACCTACGGACACAGCTAAAAATAACTGCCTTAATATATGAGCAGACCCAGAAGGTCATGCACTCAGATACCTCTCTCTGAATGACATCTTGATTCACAGACAAGTTCCAGGTGAACATCTTGATGCATATTCAAACTCTGACCCTTGCCTACATAAGCTGAAACAGACATGCTGTGTGTGTCTACCACAGGTAGACACACACAGGCACACATATAGAGCTACA
>NW_006431919.1:2933595-2944237 GCF_000325575.1 Pteropus alecto | reverse complement strand
AAAATATGGATGAAGATAACAACTCTCTCCAGAGCTGGGTTCTTTCAGAAACTTGGCCGTTAACATATTTCATCTAGGAATCCCTCTGGGTCATCTTGTGTTAGTTGTGGCATTAGGATAGTAAATTGATTGGATGAAAACAAAATAAAACAAGGCTAACATCTGGAAGTTTAGCTGACACTAGCTTGCTGTGTGACCTGGAGTCGTTTTCCCTCTCTGATCCTCAATTTCTCTATTTCTAAAATCAGAAGCATGGCAAAGAAGTTTCACAGGGCTCGTGAAATTCACAATCCATTGGTAGTGATTACCAGGAGACTGCGTTCAGGATTCAGACGCCACTCCGGACTTTAAGAGAACAGGTCATGTGATCAATTAGTAATGTCTGCCACATGCACAGGAAGAGCAGGTTTAGGCATATATGCCACGAATTTCACATCTTTAGGGTGTGACAGACTGGACACTTTTATTTCTCATCCCCTCCATTTGTGGTCACACGGATGCAGCAGTGGCCCTTAGGGGAAGACAAGGAGGAGAGCCTGAAGCTCCATCCTAGGGCTTCTCCTAACCATGGTGAGACGTGGCATCTTAGATGCCTTTACAGAATCTCAGTCAAGCTGATTCCAGTCTCAGACTCCAGGTCTACTTCTGAGTTGCCCCAGAACTTCTTCAATCCTAGGCTTGAGCACCCATAACACCCTAAAAATTTTCCTTAGTTTCCTTCTTTCTAGTAAGAAATATTAGAAGTAGAAGCAGAGAGTCAAGGAGCAAGTTGGGATAAGTGATACCTTGAAAGGCATCTGCCTGAGTTGACACTGAATGTCGGGGCCCATTGAAACCTTAGAGACCACCTTGCCCCAGGATTTTCAAACTGTTCTGGGTGAACCTGGAGATGCTTCAAGGCATCTCGGGGGATGCCTATGTGTACAGGACTTTCAGCCACATCTCACCTTCACCTTTACATGCTTTTGTTTTTTAACTTCAGGATGATTTATTGAATAGATAATAATACATTCATGTTTCCGAAAATGCAAAAGGGTTTTTTAGCTGTTTCAGATATCAGACTTCTGTAGAAAGGAAGTCCTGGCTTGCATTAAGTTTGACCACTGATCTAAAACAACCTCCTCATTGTGCAGACGAGAGGGGCTAGGTGAGGTCCAGGGAGTAGAGGAGGCTTTTCTAAGTTCACACCGTGAGCTGGGCAACATTGCCAAGAAGACTCGGTCCTAGGACTCATGGCTTCCACATCAGCTGAGTGGCTGTCTCTGCTCCCTGAGGTACAAGTGCCAGTGTGGCCACACCAGCTGCCGTGGCGCCGCTCTGGCCTGGCTCGGCCCTCTTTCTCAGTCCTGGCTTCCTGGCGGGCCTGGCTCATGGGTTCCTTTTTAGCCTTTCGATTTGTTTTCCTCTCTTTAGGCTTGTTTACCACGAACGTGTGTTTTTGGAAGCCCTGTTTCCAAGCCAAACAATGGGGGCGAGATGCTTGTTTTACGTCAGCAGCTCGACGAAGAGGCCAGCCTGGAGGCTGGGCTGGTGTCCCCTAGACTAGGAGGAGCAATGTCTCCTTTGTTCCACCCCAACCCCCTTTCTCCACAGACAAAGAGCTGGGATTCCTGCCCTGGATTTGAGGGGGACAGAGATCCTGGGATTCTTGGATTTTAAGATGCTCTTCCAAACAACATTGCTTACTTCTTATATTCCTTCATGCAAATCACCCACGAGTCCTTCGAGATAGGTGTGTTATTCCCATTTTAGAGATGGAGAAATGAATTGAGGTCCGGACAGGGAAAGTCACTTTCTGAAGGTCCCACAACTGCTAATAGAAGAGCCAGGATTTGAACCGGCCCATTCTGCCTCCAGAGGCCTTGAGCTTACCTGTATGCTATGCTGTCTCTAAAAAGTTTATAACCACTCTGTCTAATATGGTAGCCACTAGCCACATGTAGCTATATAGATTTAAATTAATTAAAATGAAATACAATGAGGAATTCAGTTCTTCATTTGCACTAGCAACATTTCAAGCGTTTGATAACCACTCGTGGCTAGTAGCTACTACAGTAGACAGTCAGATACAGAACATTTTCATCATCTTGGAAAGTTCAGTTGGACTTCACTGCTTCATATGAACGTTTTACTCAAATCGGATTTGAGAATTACAACTCCAATTCTGTGCTTCACGTTCTTAAAAGTCTATGATGCCAAGAGGCGCAGTCTACAATTCTTTGATTCTGAGATTTCCCCCAGTTCTGACATTTCAGTGTCCAGGGAGGGAAATGAACTAGGGGGCTGGCTGTACTTTTCCGTCCTCAGAGTCTTTTCAAAGAGAGAGAAGTGACCTCAGCTTCGGGTCCTGCTGGCAGTCGAGGATGGGTTTTCAGCCATCTCCAGAGCAAATAAAGGCAAAGGAAGGGACTCGGTGTACGAAACAGGAGAAGAGGTGGCAGTGGGATGCGGGTGAGCGGTGTCTACATTTGATGACCATCAAGCCAAGGGAAATACACCTCCTGTTCGTCCTCTGGCTCAGGCTACCTCCCCTCCGTGCACCTCGGGCCAGTTCACCGCCTAACTGGGCCCCATTCACGTGAGCGCCTGGGAGGGACCGACCGCCAAGGGAAATTGTGAGCTGGAGAGCATGCCAGTGTGGAGTGGGGCTGTCTGGGTCCTCATTCGGCCCCTCCACTCGCTCCCTGAGGCTCTTGGCAGGTTTCTTCCCTCTCTGGGCCTCAAGTCTTCTTACCTGTACTACAGAGCCAGAAAGACATACCTTGAACTCCCAGCGGGATGATGGATTATGAAAACGTTTTGAAAAGGACACGCATATGCATCATCACAAACTAAAGAGATACAAAGGAAGGAGTTTTCATTTCAAGCTGGTCATTTGCATGAAGGTGTTTATATTTTCACTAGGCATGCCAGGCCTTGGTTTGATTGTCAAAGGATGTGTGCACAGCTGATAAGTTCTGAATGATGGCATTTGACCTTGTGTTCTGACCTTGCTGGGGTTACTGTTGCACTTATTAGCTTTACAGGATGGGCGCCTGGCCTCTTTGGCCAGTGGTGTTTTAGAGAAGCTCAGGGAGGGATCTCATGGCTATGCCGTGAGCATCGCTGTACATCCAAGAACAGTCCAGCTTCCCTCTCGCCCCATCATCTGGAGGGAAAGGGTTATGAGATGAGTGATGCAGCACTGGGCACTAGGAAGAACCCAAAATTTGGAAAATAACTCCCCCTCCAAGGTTTCGTGCCCTTAACACTCTCACTTTATGCATTTGTCCCCCGCTCCCATTCCAGTCTCTGAATATAATCCCTATCAGGCCCAGCCCAACTCCACGAGGAGGTATTTTGTCAGCTTGGAAGAGGCCTGAATGCTGCACGACCTCCCCTCTCTCAGCTGCAGACTCCTCATCTGCAAAGTGGGCGTAAGAGCATCCCGTGCCTGTCTGCCTACCTGCCACGTGTCAGGGGCTCCAAGAGGACAGTGTACATGTGAAGCCTTTAAAGCACAGCAAGATTTGGAATTATTTTTCTCTTCTGGCTGCAACACCGGGGATGAGGGTGGCAGAGAGGGTGAGTGAGCCACTGGGAAAGAAGTGCAAACAGTGGCAAGGCAGGACAGATGACAGAGCCACACTCACCTCTCCCTGGTCAGAGAGGAGAGCATGGTCCCTCTGCTCAGAGGAGCACAGGCTCTGGACCTGGCGGTCTTCCTGGCTCTCTAGCCTGGGCTTATTACCTTTCCAGGCCTAGCTGGGCTATTTCTCCAATAACATGACTTCTCTGTCATTGGAGCCCAGACAAGGTGACAGTTTTTGTTTTAGCTCTCAGTCTCACTTTGACCCCTCGACTTCAAATAATCCCAGACAAGTCCTTCATTGATGCTTTCTCTCCTGTTCCATTCGTCTGAAGCCACAGGCAGGAGTTGTTTTGCTTGTGTCTTCCAAATGGGGAAAGAAGAAGGGAGATTTTTCCACCTCTGGCCTGGGGAAAATAAGTCCACAACTGTGTGTGGGAGGGAAACATTCCAAAACCCGCCTGGAAAGGAAGAAAGGACTTCTCTGGGAGCTGGGGCCATGGTGAAACAATGCCAAGCTCCCAGGTCGATTCCTTTAAATTTCTGTTAGTTTTATATCCTGTACACTCCATAAAATAAGACGTGAGGTTTTGTGTCTATTTTAATCAAATAAAGGACCATTATGAAGTCTGTTCTTCTCCTGCCTGTTTCTGCTACCCAAATACTATAATCCAAGTGAAAATGTCTGAAGACAGAGGTGATAATGGGTGTCGAGACCAGCATGTGCCTGTAACGTTTCAAGGGCCGAGCCTACGATCTCAAAGTTTACCTCGTCTAACTCTCGATTAATCGAAAGAGGAACCAAGATCCGGAGAAGATGAAGGACATCACCAATTCGCCAAGATACTATTCAGGTGGAACAAGAACTCCTGGCATTTCATTCCAAGCCAAGTGTTTTTTTCCATGATCCCTCCAAGGTGCTTGGTCAGTTGAGAAGTCTTAGAAGGAAGTAGGGATGATGGACCCAATCTGTAAATTTGTGGGGACGACAGACAATAGAGGGTTGACACGGCCACTGTTCACCTTGACTAAAAGCGGCTTGTGGGCAGAGGAAGCATGTTTCTTCTGTTTGGCCATAGGAGGAGAAACAGAGCAGACCAGAAATTTGGGTGAGGGAACTTTAGATCCGTATAAGAAAGACCTTTCCAAAGCCGTTTGAAAGTGGAAGCCCATTGAGTTAGAACAAGACATCGAATGTCCCCACCACAGATCCTCTGATAGGGACGGCATTTTGGGCATAGAATCATCAGAGGAGATTCGGCTCCAAGATCTCTGTCAGCCATGAGTCGCGAGCTCAGCATCTAAAGAGTGAGCTCTTAGCAGTGACCAGGGCAGAAGAGTTTTCTAAATCACAGCTAACATCCTGTAGCTGTGACGGGGAGAGAGAATACGCAACACATGCAAGCATTTGGATCGTCTCCCTAGAGAACCTAGAGAAGCGCCGTCCCTTCTGGGTAGAATGAAGAAAAATGTGGCCTCCTTCAAGTTTCCACAGGTCGCACTCCAAGGCTATTGCTGTTCTTTGTTTCCAAATATAGATCTCATTGTCTCAAGTTGGCAAGAAGTTGCTGCCTGTTAACTTCTCCCGATACATAGCGGGTAGGAAGGAGGGGGAGGAGGAGGAAGAGAAGAGTTTGGTGGGAGGATAGAAAAAAATTTTTAGAACATCAGAGATCCGAAGAGCCCATGAACATGATCTGCTTCGGAATCGCCCAAACTTGATAAACTAGCCAATCACTTTCGCAATCACTTTTTAAAAACTTAAAATAGACGTATTGAGAAAGAAGACTTTGTATCCATAAATGGAAAAATCTGTGTACCTTTGTCGTCAATGGGAGGAAGCTATAAAAATAAATACAAAGAAGATAAAACAACTTTGTTGAATTCCAGCAGGATATAGTTTCCCGAGCAGGCTCTGAGCCAGAAGCCTGCTCTCTGTTACAAAGGGAGACAGATGAGTGTTAAAGAGGTGTTGAAGACATCTTAGCGCCAAACCAAGATGTTCTTATAAACCCAGAGTTGAAAGAGAATTGAGTAGAAGCGACTTTCTCCCGTGTCTCTCACTATCATTTAACGTGTACCATCTAAAATTATCTTACCTATCACAGGAATTCGGCATCAGAAGGAACTCTCCACTAGGAAGCCTCCCACTCATTGGAATCTCAATCTCTCTCCTCCCCACAGGGTTCCCATCACCATGAGGGCCTGGATCTTCTTTCTCCTTTGCCTGGCCGGGCGGGCCTTGGCGGCCCCTGTAAGTACCCAGAGATCATCTCTGCTCCGTCTTCCCTCCCACCACCAGCTCGGGGCCATTGAATCTGTCAGCCCTGGATGCTCAGAGCGGACAGGGACTTCTCCATCTTGAGTTATTTATCTTATTTTTTTTTTTTTAAGATTTTTTTTTTGTAAAATAAGCTCAGGATAAAAATGTCAGGATGAGGACCATT
This sequence comes from Pteropus alecto, assembly GCF_000325575.1. Classification (NCBI taxonomy): domain Eukaryota; kingdom Metazoa; phylum Chordata; class Mammalia; order Chiroptera; family Pteropodidae; genus Pteropus; species Pteropus alecto. The sequence continues at coordinate 2,938,222 of NW_006431919.1, read as the reverse complement.
GGGTGGAGATTCCAGAGAAGAGAGATTTCCATGTAATGGGACAATGATTATTTTTAGCAGTCAGAGCTTCCCAGAAACAGACTAGGATTGCTGTAGAAGGAGGGAACCACTATGGTATATGAAGATTTCCAGCAGTTGCTGGTGGGGGTGATGTCGGGCGAGAGAGCGAAGCCACAGAGAGAGAAATGGGTTAGTTTCTGAATCGGTGAGAGCTATTTGGTTGCAAGCAACAGACTCCAATAAGACTAACTTAGGGGAGGCTACAGATGTAGGGGTAGATTATAAAATCAAAGGCCTTGGGGAAGACTGGAAGAAGGCATTTCCAGGATCTGGGAGGAAGAACTATGGACAGTATCAGAGAGGTTGCCATCTGAATTACACTCAGAGGGTCAATGCTGGTTACCTCAAGCTAAACTGGAAACCTCTACCAGAAGAGGGAGGAAGAAATGTAGGACGGACAGAAAAAAAGAAAACAGTTTCCTTCAATCTGGGATTCCCTCACCCTCTCTTCACTAGGAGCTGTGAGAGATGGTAGTCTCTGGCAATGCTGATCAGGCAGGTAGATTTTGGCAAAAGATCTGACAAGGTTAACATTACTTTTAGAAGCAGTCCCAGGCAGCCAGTGGCCTCAGAGTTTGTTATCTTGCTTCTTTCTACTCCAAGTCGACATGGCAAGAAGAACTGCCAAATAAAATAATAATAGTAATAATAATAATAATAATAATAACAATATCATTACACTTGTGAGGAAGAGAATGACATCTGCTCAAACTCACAGTGTTCATTCCCTCTGGGTCTGTTTTCCCACCTATGAAATGAGAGGAGGTGGCCTGCATCAGCGGTTTTCAGACTTGACAGGTGTCAAAGCAATGGAAATGTGTTCCGAGCTAAAGCTCAGATAGATGCTTCAGGTGTAAAATATACAAACGCGGAGGTGCTCTGGTGTCCCATGGGGTCCCATGTTTGACTTCTCCTTTGCTTTCCTCACCTCGCGCATGGCAGTGCCTGAGCACAGCCTTGGGAACATCCAATGAGCTGCTCTCCTAGCTCCCCAGCTTTAGAGTTCCAGGCCAGAGGCACTTCAGCCCTTGACTCTCTGAACTCGATTTCTTCTTCCCGACAGCAGCAGGAAGCCCTGCCTGATGAGACGGAGGTAGTGGAGGAAACGGTGGCTGAGGTATCTGAGGTAGGTGGGTGGTGACCCCAGGCTCCCGGCCCTTCTCTGACTACATCCAGTACCTGAGAAAACCAGGCAGGTTCTGTGGGTCTCACGCTGGAACGGGACATTCGTCCCTTTCCCACATGCACACGGCACAGACGTAAATCCTATATATCCTCCAATCTCGACGCACTTCTGAATGCTTCCCAAGCCTTCAATGGAAACCTATACTTGGAAGTTATCTAATTTTGCAAATTTTTAGTTTTTTAGCTGTGGGACCATTTTTCTTAGATGACCACTCAAGTCTTCCCATACGTCGAGCAGATAAAAGGGGAGCCGCCCTGTGTGTCTGGCAGGGGCAGAGGGCTCGGCACGCCCCCTCCTGCCCTAACAGCCCCAGCGGCGTCTGAGGCATCTCATTAGACTCCAGGGAACTACGAGCACAGTTGGTCGATAAGATAAAATCTAAATCTGGGCCTGGCATCTGTGCTCTCTGTGACCTGGGCCCAGCACATCTTTCCAGTTCGTAGCCACTGTCCCCTGTGGCTACCTAAAGCTCTGGGGCATCCCCTCCAGCCCGCACTGCCTTCTTCCAGGTCTGGGATGGGGGGAGGCCATCTGACTCATTCTTCTTCCTTTACCCCAGGTAACTGTGGGAGCCAACCCTGTCCAGGTGGAAGTAGGAGAATTTGATGAAGGTGCTGAGGAAGCTGAAGAGGAGGTGGTAGCTGAAAGTAGGTCCCTTCCCCATGTCTTGTCACATCCAGTCTTTAGCCTCTGCTACCTGGGCCTGGGGTATGGGGACAGCCTACATGAGGTTCCTTCCCAAGGAAATGCAAGGTGGGGTTCTCCGAGCAGGGTGGGCTCTGGAGGAGAAATGGCTTTGACTTAAAGGTTAGAAATATTCTCTGAAATCTGAAAAAGACCTATTTACAGCCAGGCTGTCCATGCTGTGAGCAGCAGGAAAGGAAGCTCCTCAGCTGAAAGTGACCTCTCCCCTCACAGTGCTTTGCCTTGATTCCAAAGTTGGAATCTCAGTGAGGTCACCAGTTATATGAGCTCCGCGATGGCCACCATCTTAGCCCCAGCCCCACACAGGAGCAGACGTGAGAGTACCTCAAAAGCTTTCACACTCGTTAGCTTACTTGATTTCACACAGTCACGAGGAAATAAGACCTGGAATTCTGACAGAAATCGTATAATATTACCCATGGAGTTAGCACCAGAGGAAAGGAAATGACCTAGGGCCTCTGGCTTCAGCCCACCATGCTGGCACCTCCACCCCATATCATAACTCTAAGGGTTAATAGCATGGACTTTACAGGCAAAACAACCAAGGTTTGCATCTAGACTTGTTGGCCACTATGCCAGCACCCTCAGACAGCTCATTTAGCTTTCCTGAGCCTCAACTTCCTCATTTCTTAACGTGAGAATGATGAAAATGGCAGACCCTCGCCCCAGGGCTGTGGGAGGATTGTAAGATAAGGCATAAAGGCACTTGGCCCAGTGCCTCGCAGAGCAGGCATCTAATCAAAGAGAACAAAAATACCCCCAAGTCAAGCATCAGGAGGAAAAGGCTAGATTGAGCTCGCATCCTGAGGGCACAGTTTTTGTTGGAGCAGAGGGCAGTCTACTGAATCATGGTCCTTCCCCCTCCACATCCACCTCATCCGGTGTTTACCAGACAAGCTGGGCCCCATTGTCCACTGTGGGCCTGGGGCTTTTCTCCCTTTTCTTCTGTAGCCTTTCAAGTCTGTTTTGCAGGGCCTCATAGCTCCCTGGCTCCGTGAGGAGAGATGATTTTCCCACTCATTCTAGAAAGTCTCTTCTAGAATCCAAAAATGCCTCTCTACAATTGATCAACTGAGAGCTGAGAACACACGGTTGCTTCAATCTTTGGGGGAGCCCTATATCATCCAGTATGCCTGGGTCCCAGACTGAGCCTACAGTTTCCCCAAAATGTCTTTGACCATAACCTCAGACTGAATCTCTAATTCCCAGACTGAGCCAGTTGCTTCCCTAAATGCCGATTGCTGGGCTCAGCAGAAAGAAAGGGAGGACTCGGGGCCGCCCAAAGCCCAGAGTGGGGGCCACAGCCGAGGACTTCTGCCCAAGGATCAGTGTGGATTGGGTTGGGGTGAGCGCGCTAGCCCAGATGATGTTAACTACATGCCCTTGCACTCTGCCAGACCCCTGCCAGAACCACCACTGCAAACATGGCAAGGTGTGTGAGCTGGATGAGAACAACACCCCCATGTGCGTATGCCAGGACCCTACCAGCTGCCCTGCCCCCATTGGCGAGTTTGAGAAGGTGAGCACTGACGAACAGGGGCGGGGGCTGGGGGCCTGGGCCCTTCCCAACACAGAGTGTCTGCGCAGAAAACTGTTGGCTTAGTGATTCTACAGAGCAGCTCTAATCTCAGAGGTCCCCTCACTAGACCTGGTCACAGCACAAAAGTGGAGGTGAGTCAGAGGTGAGGCTCTGCCTGTCACTGGATCTCTCCAGCAACCAGCAAGAGCAGTACCACATCCTGAGCTCTACGCCAGACTCAGAAGAGAATACAAACATCAGGCCAACTGAGATAGGGGATTTCTTGACATGGGACCAACTTAGCAAAGCTTTAGGTCCAAAAATGTGGGTTCTGAGTCAGTCTGAAGGTTGACTTCAAACGCCATCCCTACCACTTGTTCACTGTGGCACCTTGGCTAAGTTGCTGAACCTCTCCAAGTCTCAGTTTTCTCATCTCCAAAGAGGGACTAGAAATAGTCCTTATCTCACACAGCTGTTGTAGGGCTTTGTCAGATAATGCATGGTACTTAGTAAGTACCCAATATGTGCTATTTAAAAAAAAATCTTTCGAACTTGTCCATTCTTCCCCCAATAGGACTCATTTATCCAACCATCCATCCATCCAACCAAGTAAATATTTACTGAGTGCCCACTCATGCCAACCATTATGCTAGCAGTGACCTAGCTTAGGATAGCAAATCTAGTACTGGTATTAATCCCACAACCTCCCATGTGGGCTCTCCATCTTCACTCTCTCCCTAATACAACTTCTCCTCTGTCCTACAAATTTTAGCATCCTTTTCAACTCTTCCCTCCTCCTCAACCCCCAACCCACTGGTCAGCAATGTCCATCAATTCTCCCTCTGCGGTGATGTATAAGTAATACTAAGTACATGTATGTACAGGAGGTCCGACACGAGGCTCCCCCTCTCCTAATGAAGCTAATTACTGCCACTGCCCTCGTTCAGCCACTGGCATCTCTGCTTGGCTATCCCCATGTGCAGAGATTTATTAGGAGGACGCACGTGACCCAGCAAACAGTTGGACTCACAGCCAAGATTTGTTACAGTGATGTATAAAGGATACACAGCAGGATCATAAGGGACAAGACACAGGCAAAGTCTGGAGGAATCCACGCGTAGGATTGCTTACTCTTTCTCTACACCCACAAGAGGTAT
>NW_006431919.1:2922079-2933585 GCF_000325575.1 Pteropus alecto | reverse complement strand
AACTACAGATATGCAGCCGCACGTGAGCTATGTTTTTGCCCAAGGAAGCCCATTACGGACTCAGTGCCCAAAGTTTTAATTGCAGGCTGGTCACATAGGCACCCTCTGTGCAGCATGCACCCAAATTCCAGACTCTCAGAAGGAAAGCAGATGTTCGGCATAAACCACATTGTCTGTACGAGCGGTCTCGGCACAGTGAGACACCTTTCCATTTGTGGAAAGTTTTATCACAGTGCAGGGAACTGTTTACCAGCTAAGGTCTCAAATGACAGCCAAGGACCAATTTTACAAGCAGGCCTTTCTAAGGATACCGATTCCTGCTATGTTCTCTTTTCTACACACTCTGCCTTTGGGCCACCCCCATCTTTAATTCACCTCTTCCATATCTTCTAGGTTTGTTTTCCCATATCTCAGGCCCGAATCAGTCATGCCTCTGCTCAAAGACCAACATCGGCCTGGGAGCCCAAAGACTGAGCTCTTGTCATAGCCTCACCACTAACTCACTGTATGACCTTGGGCTAATCATGTTCCTTGCTTGGCCTTCAGTGTCCCCATCTCTGAAATGGGCAAAAATGGTAGCAGTGAAGGGCTTTGGGAATGAAGGTGAGGTGCTCTATGCTTTGCCCACAGGTGTGCAGCAATGACAACAAGACCTTTGACTCCTCCTGCCACTTCTTTGCCACCAAATGCACCCTGGAGGGTACCAAGAAGGGACACAAACTCCACTTGGACTATATTGGATCCTGCAAATGTGAGTCTCCTTGGTTCCTCCAGCCTCCTTTTTTGGGGAGAGAGCACTGAACTGGCATTGATGCTGACTCTGCCACTCTCGTGATGTGAGATTTTGGGCGAGTCTCTTCCCCTCCCTGAGCTTTGGAGTTCCCATTTATAAAATGATGATTGTCTGTGGGTAGGGCCCTGTCAACTCTGCACTCAGGACATCTCACAAGCAGGACTGAACAGTCATGGAAGCACAAGAGCAGGGAGAATTTCTTTTCTCTAATGATGAGGAAGTTCTTCTAAGGGGCTAACCCACATCTTTCCCACTTCAACCGTGTAAAGCAAAAATGATGTTCCACCTGGCCTATAAAGAGTTTTTAAAATATTGGAGAGAGCCACTCACCTGACTTAGCTGTGCAGAAAGATGGAGGGGGAACCGGGTTCTCCTGTGGTTAGCCCTACTCTCCCAGTTACGCTCCGAATGGACCCTGGGCTGTGAAATAAGGCACAGGCCTGGAGAAGGAGGGCTGGGGGAGGGCTGCAGGAATTCTTGGGCAGTGAGACCGAGCAGCGTGCCAAGGAACCTTTCACCAAGTGGCTCTACTGTCCTCTGGGGCCTATTTACTCCCTCCAACTCCTAGTGTTTCCATCACAGATGTTCTCTCCCCCTCCCCAGCTGCTGGTGAAGAAGGTAGTGGTCCTCACCACACAGGGTGCTTTCCATAAGTCCAAGGATAAGGGAGGGACAGACCCCTGAGCCCCGGATACTGAATGAGATTTGATAATGTGGCCTTGAGCAAGTCCCTTTTCTCCACACTGACCTCTAATAGGTCCATCAGGAGGGTGGACTTGGATGAAATCTCCAGGTCCGACATTCTGGGATTCTAAGTTCTAAAGACCAGGATAGAATTATTATTACTAAGAATGTTCCAGTGGGTAAACATTGCTGACCTCCCCCCAACCCCCACCTCATCACTCCCACTGAGCTGGGAATGTAGATTGATGTTATTCCTCAGCTTCCCAGCTTCAAACACCTAACAGTGGACATCGCCAGTGCAGGTCCTGGGCCTCTGCTTCCAGGGCCCATCACCCAGAAAGGTGCTAGCACCACTGGAGTGAACCGCTTCCCTTAGCAGACCAGGGCGAGGCCGCGGGAGCAGCAGACGTGCCTTCACACTCTCCCACGTGCCGAGCTTTCTTCCCCACACGCAATCTCCTTTGCTCATGTCGGGTGAAGACGCTGTGACCCAGGGAGGCGGAGCCAGTGTGCCGAGGTCACTGATGGAAGTGGTTGTAGGAGGAAGGCAGGGCACGGGGTGAGCGGCTCAGCCAGCATATTGGCCCTCAGGCAGGGAGATTCGGGGTCTACACTGACCACCCTTGTGTTCTGGACCCTAGACATCCCCCCATGCCTGGACTCTGAGCTGACTGAATTCCCTCTGCGTATGAGGGACTGGCTCAAGAATGTCCTGGTCACTCTGTACGAAAGGGATGAAGACAACAACCTTCTGACCGAGAAGCAGAAGCTGCGAGTAAGTAGCCTTTTGCCAGCCTGGCCCAGGAAGCCTGGCTGGCCCTGAGCTGGATGGCTGGCTCCTGGCCATGGGCTGGTGGACATCCACAGTCCCAGTCCTAGAACTAGGCCACCAAGCATAAGCTTACATCCCTGCTCTGCCAAGTGCTTTTATCCTGGGCACTAGGACACACACTTCTCATTGCCTTCGAAGGCTCGTAGTGCACATTCTCGTCTTAAAGGCTCTGAGAAGTTCTGTAATGAGGAGATGTGCTCACTTTGCTTAGTCCAGTGTTAACAAGAGATGCAATAACCCTATTCTTTTTTCCTTCTGAGTCTATGGACCTTAAACTTAAATAGACATATTAAGCACTTGGAGTGCTAATAAAGTACAGCTTCCTGGGCCTCACCCCAGGCCGACTGAATCAATGTCTCTGTGAAGGCCCAGGAAGCTGCATTTTAACACACTCCTCAGGTCATTTTGATGTGGCAACTCTATAGCGAACTGTCTGAGATCACTCCAGGCTTTTACTTTCGTGGATGAGATGCTGGTACCCATCTGTGCCACTTCTTTTCCCTCATTTTGAACCTTGGGGTTGGCTGATCTCTGCCTGCTCTGGCCTCCTGTCTGGCTGGACAGTTTCCCTAGACCGTTTGTCACACAGGTCTCTGTTCCAACAGGTGAAGAAGATCCACGAGAATGAGAAGCGCCTGGAGGCTGGAGACCACCCTGTGGAGCTGCTGGCCCGGGACTTCGAGAAGAACTACAACATGTACATCTTCCCCGTGCACTGGCAGTTTGGCCAGCTGGACCAGCACCCCATTGACGGGTAAGACCCCAGGCCCTCAGGATCGGCGAGGGCTGCTCTGGCTTTGCCCTGGAGTGCAGTCACGGGGCAGAGCTGATAGGTGCGCTACTGATGGCCAGAAACCTCTCAGCAGCCTCTGATGCTCCCAGCCCTGGAGCCCACGGTTGGCCTAGAGGCCGGGGTGGGAAAGAACAGGCATCCAGAGAAAGAATGCAGAACTGGGAGGAAGAAAACCGTTAGACACTGGGTATCTATTAGGTGAGGGAGAGTGAGTTGCAAAGGAGTGCCAGACTCCCAAGGGAGTGCTGCAGGCCAAGGGTGGGGCGGCCTATATGCTAATAGTCCTTCAGCCTCAACAAGGCAGACTTGACCTAAGAGTTCTTAAAAGTTCACAGAGCCAGTCCCATCTCCATAGTAAGCCCTTGGTTTGATTGCTCTTGCCTCTTGTCCGAATGAGTTATGAAGGGCTGTGCCACTGCATTGCAGAACAGACGGGCAGTGGGTCAGTGAACAGACACTTACGGAGTGTCTATAATGTACTCAGCACTATTCTAGGTAGGGGACTTAACAGCAATCAGAACCGACAGTCCTTGCTTTCGGCAACTCACACCGTGAGGGATGATCTGCGTAGTCTCACAATCGAAGGAGAAAGTTAAAAAGGCTCACGAAAGCTGCGGCGGTGGCTTGGCCATCTGTGGCTGAGCAGAGGCTGTCACCCTCACCACAGCCTTCTCTATGTCCTGGAGGAGCACAGCACCCTGTTCACATGCCTGGGGAGCTCATTGTGCCCAGAGACGTTCCTCTCCAGGAGGCTCACCCCTCGCTCTGGCCTCAGCCTGTGTGCCTGGAGTCTAGCCACCCTGTCGGGGATCCTAGGTGGCCGGGGTCTCCTGAGCTCTGGGAAACTCCCTGCTGCTTCTCTCCCAGGCTCTTTTCATGGCTGAGATCCAACTGAGTCACTCACTGGGGGAGGAGAAGGCGGTGTGGGGAGGGAGTCGGAAGGACATCTGGAGCTCAGGCCGAGCAGCTGAACCCCCTCACAAGGAAGGGGCCCCGAGGGAGGCTTCCAGGTGGAGCTGCAAGGACTGCGCATCTGGCAGGATTCCGGCCTGGGCCAGGGGATCCGTCCTCCCCCTCTTCTTGTCCCAGAGCTTCATGGTGACCTTGCCTGTGTCCCTACCCTTCCCGGGGCCTCAGTTTTCCCACCAGTATACAATGAAAGGGAAGGGGGCGGCTCGGGTGGGGCATGGAGGGTCTGGGGATTGAAGAGAAAATTGGAGTAACGTGCAGCCCCTTGGGGAAGTGTTTTGAGGACAACTCGTTGAGGGCTCTGGGGAACAAGAAAAAACATCACACATGTGCTCTGGACTCAGGGCCATCTGGAATAGGAATGGAGGACAGTGGGAGAGGAGTGAGGCCTCCCTCTCACACATCACATGATGTACCAGAAAAACTAAAGCTCTGTGAAAAAGGTTAGCGCTCCCTTTGACCTTCCCTTCCAATCCCAGTCCTTCCCTATGCTCCTTCCCAGAAGTCAGCACTGTCATCATTTTACTGTGTTTCTTTTAGACTCTTTTCTCTGCATTTGCATCTCTATAAATGTGTGTCTATAGGAAACGTACATTGCTGTTTCATATCGGATTTTGATCTACCAATAGGAGAGGTGCTGAATATTTTCATTTGAAGTTTCTGTGCCCCCCAACACTCAACCAATTAGCAACCAATAAATGCACCAAGAGACTTTTGTCATGAGCCCAGGGGACCTCAGAACTGGAAAGGCCCTTAGACATTATGGTCAACTCCTCCCCTTTTCATGGACGGGAAAACTGAGGCTCAGCGTGGAGCAGTGCTGTGCTCTAAGTCCCACAGCAGGTCAGTGGCTTTCCCACGCCTCAGACCCTTCCCACTGCCCTGCAGGTACCTGTCCCACACCGAGCTGGCCCCACTGCGTGCACCCCTCATCCCCATGGAGCACTGCACCACTCGCTTTTTCGAGACCTGTGACCTGGACAACGACAAGTACATCGCTCTGGATGAGTGGGCCGGCTGCTTCGGCATCAAGGAGCGTGAGTGTCTGAGCCGTGGGGCTGCTGTCTTCCTCCTTCCTCCTCATCCGTGTATCCGTCCTCTCTGCCCGTCTTTGTTCTCTGTGCCTAGTGAACTCCCGTCTGCTCTGCCTGTCTGGGTGGGCCTTGCTCTCTCACGTGACTTCTTGATTCTTCTCTATCGGTCCGTCCTTTTTATTAGCACTCACTCTGTGCCTAGCACTATTTTGGGAACTGGGAGGCACCTAGAGAGGAAACAGGAATTACAACTTGGCATGTGTGTAAGTGTATAAGTGACAGAGACAGGGAGACCAAAGTTCCTGGTCACTGACTTCCCGGGTGACCTTGGACTGGTCACCTGGCCCCTGGCCCTGAGGATGGGTGGGATCAACTGACTCCTGGGAAAGAATGTCTTCATCCACATGCTCTCTTTTCTTGTTTACAGAGGATATCGACAAGGATCTCGTGATCTAAATCCACGCCTTCCTGTACTACCGGATTCTCTCTTTGACCTTTCCCTTCCCATTTCCCCCAATGTTTAAAATGTTTGGATGGTTTGTTGTTCTGCCTGGGGACAAGGTGCTAATATAGATTTAAATGAAGACATTAACGGTGCTAAACATGGAAATTGTAACCCAAGTCATGACATTCTTTGCTGTAACTCTGCTATCAAGGCCTCTTGCTCAGCGACTAACGAGTCATCTCGCTCACCTACTAACAGCCCCGTTTTCCTCTGGCCATTTGAAGCGCTGCCCGTTGTCTTAGTGGCAAATGGGTGGGAACTCTGATCTGCTCACATCTGCCTTCAACACATCGCATCTTCAGACTTCCTATTTCTCTGTTTGAAACTAATACTCACCAAATCGGACTTTTATGTTAATTTTTATTTCAGGGTATTGGCTGCCAGGGGGTATTCCCCACATGGCCTGAAGGTGGGCAAAGGAAAGTAACAGACATGTGATGTACAAGGATGTTTCTGGGACTAGAGGACCCGTGGTAGGAGAAATTCCTGGAAAACCCACCAACCAGAACCGCAGATAACCAGTCTTGTTTCTCTGGGGCTTTAAATGAGAGTAAGAACCTGAGGCTGTGTTTCGAAAATATATATAAGCTCTTACTTAAACCAGCTCCTCATCATTTTCCCCCTCATTTTCTAGTGCCATTTCTTTGCACATTAGGCTGTTTGTTCAAACTTTTGGGAGCTGTGGACCATCGATTTTCTGGAATCCAACACGCCTCTGGGGGGTTGATCACCACATCTCACAAGGCTTTCGCCCTTCTGTTTTGGGGAGATTCAGGACTGGGAGGCTGTTTCGACCAGGAAGACCAAAATCAAGAGTGAGGCAGGTGTAGAAAGGTGTAAAATAGAAAAAATGGAGTTGGTGAATGGTTTTTTTTTTTTTTGTATTCTCCACACTTGGATGGCTGTCACGGGGAGGGGGTCTTGCCCTCAGTTTCTAGCATGTTCCTTCTTTTCTCCCCTCCCCACTCTTTTCTTTCTATTAATCAAGAGAAACTTCAAAGTCAATGGGATGGTCAGATCTCACAGGCTGAGAACGTTCACCTCCAAGCATTTCATGAAAAAGCTGCTTCTTATTAATCATGCAAACTCTCGCCATGATGTGAAGAGTTTGACAAATCTTTCAAAATAAAAAGTAATGACATAGAAACTGCCTTCCTGAGTGATTTTGCATGTGTCTTAGTGACCTCATTACCCTGACACGCAGACATGGGACATATGTGTCTGTATATAACTGCACAAATGCAAACCTTTGCATTATTATGCTTTTGTGCACACACGTGCTCACACAGAGGCTTATTTATACACAGGCAATGTATGGTTCTTATAAGCACAAATTTGGCTTACTTTTAATTTTATGACCTGTGGGCTGACCCTTTTTATTACTGTACTTCATGAGCAGAAGCACCAAGCTAAGCAAGTATCTCTTTTCACTAACCATTCATTTATCCATCCGTCCATCCATCCACAAATGTTTATGATGTACCTACTATGTACCGGGTCCCATGCCAGGTGCTAGAGACACAACTGTAGCAAAGCAGAAAAAGCATTTGTTCTTCTGGAACTTACGGTCTAGTGAGGAATAAACAATTGCACAGCTAAATATAAATTACAAGCTGTGGTAGGTGCAATGAAGGAGGAATATAAGAAACCACGATTGTGTGTAACAGGGGGACACAGCATTATCCTAGAGTCATAATGTCCCATTTGGTAGCCACCACCCATTTGCGAATACTTAGATTTAAATTTAAATTAATTAAAATTAAAAATTCGGTTCCTCAGGATACACTAGATGCTTCAAGTGCCTGAGAGTCACATGTGGCTACTGATGACCCTGTTGAACGGGGCAGACTGGAGCGCTTTCATCGTTGCAGAAAGTTCTATTGGATGGGGCTGTTCTAGGGCCTCTGGGAAGCATCCTTGAGAAAATTTGAGCTGAGTCACAAAAAAAGAGAAGAAACAAAGTGTATGGGTGGAGGAGATGGGGAAGAGAAGAGGGAGGGAAAAGCATTCCAGGCAGAGGGAACAGAATGTGCAAAGGTCTTGAGATAGATGGGGAGAACGAGGAGCCCTAAGCCAGTGTGGCTGGTGCACAAAATGAGGGGCAGGTCACAGTGGATGAAGCTGGAGGGGTGGGCAGACCTTGTAGGCCATGGTAAGGAGTTTAAATTTCACTTTTTGTGTAATGGGAAGATACTGGAGTGTTTTAAACCAGATAGAGAAAGAGAATAAGGGATGGAGGTGGAGGATTGGATCTGCTTTAAAAAGCACACTAGAACACTCTGGCCGTGGAAGGAAGATGGCATCGTAAGTCCACAGAACTTTTCAAAGCTCATGCATGTTCATCATGTTCGTGGGATATTTCAGGATGGTGTTCCAAGACTCCCCTTAGAGACAGAAAAACAGTCCCAAAAAGTGTGCTCCATTACAATGGGCCACAGAGCAGAGTCTTCACGTGCCAACCCCAGAGCTGTTTTTTTCCCTCTTATTTGAAATTATTTTCAAATTACTAAAATAATACAACTCATAAAAAAATCAAACCGTATCCTGTTGTTCTCTTTTCTATACAACAGGAGAGAGAGGAGTAGGGAGAGGTTGGCCAGTTCGGTCTTGGCCATTTGAGGAATGCAAACCCAACGCCAGTCTCCTAATCTCTAGGAACCTGGGCAAAGCTAAAGCACAGATAAACCTCGGCATTGGCTATCATTCATTCTATGACATTTATCAGGTGCCTGCAGTGTGCTAGACATGCCCTCTGTTCTCATGAGGAAGGCGGGCATGGCCCCTGCTGCCCTGGAGCTTTCATTAACGGTACTGCTTCAGGTAGAAAATATATGCTATAAAGGATATAAAGCACAGAGCTATCATGGAGCGTGGATTGAATGGGGTATTCCTTCAGGTAAGGAGGGAGATGTGACATTCTTCAAGGATGGTAGGATGTAGTCCTTATGCCCTGGTTGGCCTGGGGCAGACCATCCCTGCGTTACCCAGCACCCACTATTATAACAGCTCTGTCACCAACTTACAGATGAGAAAACTGAGGTTTAGGGAGGTTGAGTGACTTGGTTATGGAATGAGGCAATGAAATAAAGGAGAACTGGAACACACAGCTTTCTCCCCCATATCTGGATGACTCCCTATAGGGAGCTCCTCGGAGTTTTCAAGGAAAAAGCAGCATCAAAGAATGGCATGAAGCATGAATAAGCCCATGGCCTTGGGAGGGCAGGGTGGGGCTGCACCCCTGTTGTCTGTGGCAAAAACTGATCAGCTGAATTAACAGGGCCCTTGGAACCCAGAATCCTTAAAGGCAGTGTTTCCACATCCTCCTTTGATCTGTGCTTTCTACCCCTTTAAATCAAATCACTTATTTAAAAAACACCAGAACCATTTAAAAGAAATGATATCATTACTTTGGCTGGAAAATCAGTATCATTTACCATAAATCGAGATAAACCTTAAAGATAAATACAATAAAAAATAATTACAATGAAAAAACAATGTTACACAATCATGAATCAATGTTACACATATGCCCTGGGCTTAAAGGATGCTCTGTTTCTTGTTAGAAGAAATCTAAGAGACTTCCTCTTTGCTAATCAGATGGTCCAAATGAGAATTGAGTCGTAATGAATTCAATGCTAATTCATGCCAAATCTTTAAGTCTCTTAACATCGTCTCCTGAGCCAAAGTGGTGGGTATCCCACCCCTTATGCAATTCCTCTTCACCATGAATGGGGTGTGGGTCTTTTGCAGATCATCTAGGTCCCTGTTAACAGAAGCCTCCCTCCTTCCCAACATCTGCTGCAGAACTGGATTGAACCCTTTTAGTCCAATGAGCTAACATTGAGCTTGCTTGTCTCCTCATCTGTAAAATCCTGATGATAGAGGTTCTTGCCTCACAGGTCATCGTGTCTGACACAGGGGAAGATCAATATCATCATTATCGTCATCATTCCAACTTAAATGTGAGAGACCTGCCCTTTCCCCACGGCCTAGACTGATCCTGTGTTCCTGGTCCTCTCTCAGTTGTAAGATTTCCTGCTTCAAGGCCACACTCTCTTTGTGAAGGGCCTCAGAAGTCTCAGTCAGGCTATGCAGGGCGTCCTGCTGTCTGCATTGGTTTTGGCTACAGGACGGCAGGGTTAAACATGTCCAGCAGAAAACAGAAAAATAAGGGCACTCCAAGGAGGTAAAGGAGCCCTGAATGGCAAGTCAGGATTCTAGTTTCTAGGAGAGCAGTGTCAGCCTGGACAAGTGCCTTCTCCTATAGGGGTCCCAATCTCCCCTTCTAAAGAGGGTGAGCTGGATGAGATGGTCTCACCTTCAGAGACTATGAGATCTCCTCTTCTCTCTGAATGGGATGTTCTAGAGGATGAGTACGGGTGTAGGGTTATTGAGGCCTCACAACCTGGTTTCCAGATGTCCCCCCAGAGCCAAAGGGACCAGCTTCCTCTTCCCTAAGCCATAAACCTGCAAGGCAACTGAGAGGGTCAGGGCGCCCCCTGGTGGGACGAGGAGGGCAGGCTCCCAGAGCTATGGGATGTGTCTGAAACTGACTGCTGAAACATTCAAGCCATAAGGATCCATAGAAGTCATCTAGCCAAGCACCCTCATTTTCCAAATGGGAAACTGAGGTTCGCAAAAGCCGAAGACATTTCCTCAAATACGGTTGCCAGATGAAACACAGGACTCCCAGTTAAATTTGAACTTCGGATAAACAAGAAATTTTTTTTTTCAGTATAAGTATGTCCCAGACATGGGTCAGGGCTTCTTCCTTATTATGTCAGATCAATGTCTCTGACTAGCAGCTCTGCCCAGCACCCAGCAGGGGTGTGAGAAATACTTGTTGACATTATTATGGGAGAGAGCAAGTGGAACGATATCTGACTGTGATGATCCCAGGAGTGTTTAAATGGAAGAAGGGAGATGAGTCTCTGCTCCCCCCCGCCCCGGCCACTCTCCCCCACACCCCAAGCCCTGCTACCATCGAAAACCCACCTTAGGGGATTTGGTAATACAGTTGCCTGAGATTCCTGCCCCAGTCTGATTTCCAAGGTTATGGAGGAGCCTGGGCACCTGCATTTTGAAAAGTCTTCCTAGTGACTTTGTTGCATAGTAAAGATTGAGAACCCCTGGGTTCACTATAAGGAAGAACAGAAAACTGCTTGCTTGGGGCAGAGTTTAATTGGCATATATCAGTAATCGTCAGTCTTCACTATGCATAGGAATCAGTGGGGGGTGGGGATGGATCATAAAAAATGCACATTTCCAACTGTACTTCCAGAGATTTTTGATAGAGTAGATCCAGGCTGGAGCCCCAGAATCTGAACTTTTGATAATCACTCAAACTTCACCTGTATTTGCAATGTGTTTAATTTCTTGAAAAACCAAAAACAGAACTGAAGCTAATATGCACGAAGAGTAAAATTCTTAAAAACAGATTGTGAGCGTATGATATACATTATTCTATTTGTATAAATGCAATATTTCACTAGAACACTTTTAAAATTTAGGAGCATTTTAGGGGACTGTGATGCAGGTGGTCTGAAGACCATGCCTTGAGAAACACGGGCTTAGGAGGCAAGAGAATGGACAGAGCTGCCTGCTTCCAAACACATACTGCGTGTCCCCCGTGCCTAAGAGCTGAGTGAGTCAGGGAACTTTCCAGGAGGAGATGGGCAGGCCCTGTCTTGAAGGCTGGGAAAGATTCTGAGAAGCAAAGGGAAATAGCATGGTAAGGAAGCAAGCAGTCTGAGCAAATGAGGGGGAAAAACGTGCCAGGAGACTAGAGTTGTGTCTTGTTCACAGCTGGTGCCCTATATGTCATTACACTCTAGCCACATGGCCTCTTTTCTGTTCCTGAGGCATGCCAAGTTCTGCACTGCCTCAGGGCCTTTGC
>NW_006431919.1:2917326-2922050 GCF_000325575.1 Pteropus alecto | reverse complement strand
GCTCATTAGTGCCTGCCTCTTCATCACTCTCAAGTCTCAGTTCAGATGTCACCTCCTCAGAGAAGCCTTTGCTGTCTACCTATCTCACTCTCATTTTCTCTCCTTCACATCAATGATCACAATCTGTAATTATTGTCTTCTTTATTTTTGTTGCCTGACATTACCACCACCCCCTAATGCAAAAATGTAAGCTTCACGAAAACAGAGACCTGATTTCTTTCGTTCACTGTTTTGCTGCTAGCCTTGAGAACGTTTCTTGGAACATATTAAGTTCTCAATCAATGTTTGTTAAGAGAATTAATTAGTTAATTAATGAAAGGCGGGGCAATGCCAGAGTAAGGAAAGCCGTGGAACCAAGGAAAAGGGTGGGTGGACATTGGGATCTGAGATAACAGGGGAAAAACTCCTTGACATATTGATCTTAGCAAAGAATTTTTAGACATGATGCCCAAAGTGTCAGCAACAAATGCAAAAATAAACAAGTAGGACTACATCAAACTAAAAAGCTTCTGCACAGCAAAGAAAACAATCAGTAAAATAGAAAGGCAACCTACAGAATGGGAGAAAATATTTGCAAATCATTTATCTAATAAGGAATTAATACCCCAAATATATAAGATACTCAGACAACTCTATAGAAAACAAACAATTTGATTCAAAAATGGGCAAAGGACTTGAATAAATGTTTTTCCAAAGAAGATATTCAAGTGGCCAATGGGTACATGAAAAGGTGCTCAATATCACTAATCATCAGGGAAATGCAAATCAAAACCACAATGAGATATCACCTCACACCTGTTAGAATGGCTATCATCAAAAAGAAAAGGATAAGTGTCGGTCAAGGTGTGGAGAAAAGGGAACCCTTAGGCACTACTGGTGGGAATGTAAACTGGTGCAACTACTATGGAAAACAGTATGACAGTTCCTCAAAATATTAACAATACTACTATCATATGATCCAACAATCCCACTTCTGGGAAATTAAAACACTATCTTGAAAAGATATCTGCACCCCCATGTTCATTGCAGCATTATCAAAAAAGTCAAGCTATGGAAATAACCAAACTGTCCATCAAAGATGATTGGATAATACCTGAGAATCAAATTAACCAAGAAGGTAAAAGACCTGTATTCAGAAAAATTATAAGGCATTGAAAAAAGAAATTGAAGAAGATACAAATAAATGGAAGCATATACCGTGTTCATGGGTAGGAAGAATCAACATCATTAAAAATGGCCATATTCATTTTCTTCAGTGTTATTTACCAAGAATAAACAAAGATAGTGTTGAGAAAAGATTTAGCACGTTTTATTTAAATATGCTCCAAAGTAAACAAAAAGAACTAATTAATCAAAAACAGACTCACAAATATAGGGGACAATCTGGTGATGGCTAGAGGGGAGGGGGGTTAGGGGGGCTGGGAGAATGAGGTGAAGGGTTAAAGAAGTACAAATTAGCGGTTGATAGATGATCACGGGAATGGGGAGCACAGCATAGAAAATGCAGTTAGCATTAATATGTTGGCTAGGTGGAGGGCCAGGGGAGGGAGGGAGCAATTGGGGGGATCATTTTATGAACTATATAGATGACTAATCAATATACGATACATTTGAAACTAATTAAAATAAATAAAATTTTAAAAGATGGACAAAGAAATGTTCATACACACACATACATACACATCGGAATATTATTCAGCCATAAAAAGAAGGAAATCCTGCCTTTTGTGACAATGTGGATGGACCTTGAGGGTAGTATGCTAGAAAAATCAATCTGACAAAGACAAACACTCTGTGTTCTCACTTATATCTGTAATCTAAAAAAGCTGAACTCATAGAAATAGAGAGTAGGATGGTATTTGCCAGGGACTGGGTGGTGAGGGAAATGGGATGTTGGTCAAAGGGTAAAAACTTCTAGCTATATAATGACTAAGTTCTTCAGATCTAATCTGCAGCATGGTGGCTATAGTTATCAATACTGTGTCATACACTCGAAAGTTAAGAGAGATCTTAAATGTTACCACCACACACAAAAATTACATAGTTTTGTGAGGGGATAGAGGTGATAATTAACCTTATCGTGGTAAGCATTTTGCAATATATGCATGTGTCAAACCATCACAATATATACCTTAATCTTACATATGTTATGTCTATAATAGCTCAATAAAGCTGAAAAAAATTAAAAACAAAAACGAAATAAAATCTCTGCATTTCATATATCTCTGCTAGTTTAGTAATATTTAGTTCTCCATCTGTCAAAAGAAGTCTCAGATCTCTTTGGTTACACATTTGCCAAGGGAAATGGTTACAAATGCAAGTGGATACAAATGGGTCAAAATGGTGACTGTACAAATGCCGCTGGTGAGACTTGATTTCACCAGATGGCGAACAACTCTTGGTAAAGTTCTAGACAAAGCAAAGTGCACGCATCCATTGACTTACGGGTTAATTGCAATTCAGTATATCCTATAGCAGTGCAAAACAAAATACAACCGTAAACAAACAAAAACCCAAATGACTTCGTTAATGTTTGTAAAGGAGAGTCAGATTCCAGGCTCAGATAATTACAAACAGGATTTCTTCACTTGTTCATTGAAGAGCTACGCGGGGTTTGAGACAATACTTCACTGTGCAGGATTGCTTCGTGCATTGCAGGATGTCTAGAGTCTCTCAGCCCATACCTCCTAAATACCAGTTGTGCCCCACAGCCGCAAACAAGTCTACCTTTCTCCAAGAAGACCCCCAGGGGGCAATATAGCACCACTGGGAACCTCCTTCTTGGACTCTGACTGAGCGCTACCGGAGAAACCAGCAGGGGGCAGCCTGACGCAAGAAGCGGGAACTCCTGGGCGGTGCACGCCCCCACTCTGGAGGTCCGTCAGGAGCAACCTGGTCCGTCCGTCCTTAGAACACTGAGGCATCATCTGTTCCACCACACTCCTCCCGCCCAGACCATTTTACAGGCGAGGGAAACTAAGTCTTGATGAGTCAAAAAGAGATTTGAGATTTGCTTCATATCTACTCTTATTGGCACTGTCAGAAAAGGCATTCGAGAAGCAGAAGCCCAAAGCCCTACAATGCCATCATCCCTGTGCCCTGAGAAACATTATCTTTACATCTCTAGTTCTCAGTTGTAGGACAGACCGACAGGGGCCAGAGCCCTCATGTGCTGCCAGGCTCGATCCTGGGTTTCGCAGATAAGGAAGAAAAGCCAGCTGACCTGGTCCTAATCCCCACCCCAGGCAATAACTGGCAAAACGCACAAACACAGCCAAGGGCTTCTTGTCTCTGAGCCCCCAACTTTCCTTTTGCAATGAAAATAATACACATGATAAAGACCTATCTGGCAAAAAACTTCAAGCTGTGCAGATGGGTAGAAAATGAAGTTAAAATGTCTCCTCCTCAGCTCCCATTTCATTTCCTAAATTAACTGTTAATATTCCTTATATATCCTTCTGAAAATATATTAATAATATAATATATAAGGATATAGGTATGTGCACATATATGTATATATACTTTTTGTTACACAGATTGGATCCTACTATATCTTTTATTACGTGCTTTGTTTCTAATTTAAAATATCACTACTAATCTGTCCATAGCAATGATATATATTTGCCTCCTTCCTTCCAGCGCCTGCAGACTATACCATAATACGAATGTCTCACAGTTCAGTGCTGCACCTACTTTTAACCATGCCCTATGCTGTCTCTTGAAGTTTCTTGCATGACAAAGCACGCTACAGGGAACGATTTTGTCACACGGCTCTGTGCACATGTGCAAGGATTTCTGCAGAAGGAATTCCTGGAAGTGGAATTGCTGGGTCAAAGAATATATGTGTGTTTAAAACATTGACAGATGTTATCAAGATGTTTTGTCCTCCAAAATACATCGGTTCTAACTTTCTCCTTTGGCATAGGAGAAGGCCAGCTCCCCTGCTGGCCAGCAAGAAAAAGTACTCATCTTTGGGGCCTTGATCTTTTTATCCAGGGAGTAAGGGGGTTGGATTAGATGATACACAGGGTCCTTTGAGCTCTAACTTTCCAGATCTGTGACTTTTTCCTTCAAGTTGTCCAGCTTGGGGAGCGGGACTAGGCCTCAAACTTAAGTAGCAAATCTCTCTTCTCCAACCTACCCCTGTCTCCCCCGCCTCCCCTTCACTCTGCCCCTCCAGTCCCATGAGAGTGAAAAATGCATGAGCCCAACAGTCAGCAGACCCAGTTCTGCACTGATGTGGGAACACTGTAGCTCCTTCCCTGCCTGCCCATCCATTTTCCCACCTGGTTTAGTGACTTCTGCCTTCCCTCACAGGGCTCCCTTGCTGGTCTCTTGAGATAACATCTTATGAAATCCTTTGCCAAAAGCATGCTTTTTCTGCCCCTGGAAGGAATTATTTTCACTTGTTCTGAAGAAGAGTCTCTGCATGTACTTGTAACTCCTGCCAAGAAATCTGAGAGGCTCTGAATTCCTCAGCGCCTGGATCCCAGAATCCCTTAATCTACTGGCTGCTCCCTTCCAGGGGCGCTGAGATGATGAAGCGATGAGCTGCTTAAAGGCTTCGAGAGTATCTGCGAGAAGGGAGGAGAGAGGGAGGGAGCGTCTGCCGCCACTTGGCTGGACCTCTCAGATGAAAGCGTTTGGGAGAAGGTAGTGTTTACAGAGATCAGCGCAGACACTTCAGAGGGGCCAGAGTTCTCCTGGGGCTTCTCAAAGGTGAC
>NW_006431919.1:2902445-2917294 GCF_000325575.1 Pteropus alecto | reverse complement strand
CACTTAGCATCAGGATTCTCAGAGCTGGAAGGCTCAGGGCGACTGGGGAGGACAGTCAGGCTGCTTCAGCTTGCACAACTCCAGGGGGCTCTCTTTACAATGATTACACAGTGAATGGTGCCCCAGAGAGGTACAAAGTGATTCCTAGGACAATAATGAGGCAGCCAGCATGGTCTTTTTAAAATGTAAAAAGACAAACGATTTCTTGTTATCCTCAAAATAAAATCTGAAAATCTCTCTGCATGATTCAGCCCCATTTTCCTCTGCAATCTCTTATCCTGCCATCACTCTGGCTCGCTAAGTTCTAAATACATTCACCTTCTCCTGCTCCCCAAACAGGCCCAGTGGCCTCCTTAGCTCCTGCCTCAGGGCCTTTGCACAAGCTGCCTCTTGTTATTAAATGCTCATCTTACTTTCAGACTCGGGCTCTTTCTGTTTGTTCCTATCTTCCATTCAAACTTGCACCCACAAGGAGCTGGGCCTGTGGAGCCCCATGTCCATTGTATAGACAAAGAACAGATGAGGCAGTGTCCTTTAAGGGGCAGCCTGCTCTGCCCTGAGAAACCTGTCTCAAAGCCTGAAATTCCCAACCATTTTGCTTTCATCTGAGTCAGCGCATTGTGTCTCTGGAAGACTCCTATTAAAACAGAAATACTTATCAAGATCTCATCCCTTAGAAGAGATTTGTTTCTCAGATAAGCTGAGGTGAAAAAGCAAAGAATGGGACTCTAAGGGAGGAAGAACTCCCAAGGGAGAAGTTTGGGGGTCTGAGCTTGGGGGTAGGAGGGTGGAAAAGAGGTGTGGCGCCCACATCGACCTCTGCCAATCTCATTTTGCCTCAGGCTGGCCTCAAACTTGAACCACAGAGAACTGTTCAGATGCCAGCAAACAAACACAAGCAGCAAACAAAGAGCTGTTTGTGTTGGAGATAACCAGTCCCACGGGTGGTTTGGGTGTAGCGGAAAGCAAGTCTTAGGGTTTGGAACAGATGGCATTTAGAAAGCTGAGAGGAGAGAGGACCTTCCCCTACCGCCCCGGGCCCCCTGCCCACTGCCCCTGTGGTGAGGGAACAGTCTGCATCAGAAGCACCTCTCGAGGGTGCTGGATCATACAATCTGAGCCCCCGTTCACTCATCCTGCCATCCTGGAGGGTGGGATGAGGGGACCCAGGGAGCTGGCTGTCTGTAGTGCTTGGACAGCAGAAATGGGCAGAAGATAAGCAAGTTCAGCAAGACTCTGATATTCTAGCTAAAAAGCTCAGAACCGTCCACACCCTGTTCCCTGCAGTCAACGAGAAACACCTATAAGAAACTTAATGGAACAAATAATGTCACCAGCGGAACTAGACCCGAGCACCCCATGGTTTTGTTAGCAAGGTTTGTTCCAGTCATCTGCTGCTGCTCTAGAAAGGGAAATGAAGCTGGGAACTGCCACCAGAGCTTACTTTGAGGGCTGCTGAGTAGGCTTCCAAAGTCCATACAGGTCTACAGCCATGCCACCCTGAACAAGCCCAATCCGGTCTGATTTCTGAAGCTAAGCAGGGTCAGGCCTGGTTAGTACTTGGATGGGAGACCACCTAGGAAGACCACCTAGGTGCTGTAGGCGTAAAAAATAAAAAAATAAAGGATTGTACGTTGACAAGGTCCTTGCAATCTGTGCGATCAACCAAGGGTTGCCTCACCTAAAAAAAGAAAAAGAAAGTTCCATACCGTTTTTCCTCCTTGTCTCCCTATTCAAGGCCTGTCACCTGGCACTTTGCACAGGTGCCCTCATG
This sequence comes from Pteropus alecto, assembly GCF_000325575.1. Classification (NCBI taxonomy): domain Eukaryota; kingdom Metazoa; phylum Chordata; class Mammalia; order Chiroptera; family Pteropodidae; genus Pteropus; species Pteropus alecto. Next base: position 2,915,520 of record NW_006431919.1, on the reverse strand, counting down.
TCACCACTGACGATCGGTGTCTGACATTGCTCCCTCAACTCATCCTCAAGCTCCTTGAAGGCAGTACTGAGTGCACAGCAGGAGACTCTGATAAAAGCCTGGAGTTGGGTGGAACCTGAGTCACCATCACTGAACACTTCCCTTACATCATAGATGAAGAAACTGAGGCCCAGAGAGGGAAAGGGGCTTGCACAAGGGAGAGCTGCGTAGGGCCGAGGTATGCACTGAATGAAGAAACGAGGAATATGGTGCTCCCCGTGGCGTGTTCACATTGGTAGGCATGGAAGGCATAACTGCAGCTGATGAATCTGAGGTGTCCCTCAACTTCTGGATAAATTGCATTTTAAGAAATCAGATCCTATTTTAGCCGATTGGGGGTATTGTGGTTAAAGAAATTCTATAGGATATCGTTCCTTAAAAGTCAATGATCAGTCAGGATTCTTTGGTTGTAAGCAAGAGAAACTGACTCAGCTTATTTAGCAGAAAGGAAATTTACTGGAATAAAATTATAGAAGGAAATTTGCTTGTAGAACAGAAGAATTGAGACACCAGGACAGGAAAGGGCTGTAAACTGGGTGGCTTTGGGGATCCAGGTAGGAGGAACCCATCAAAAGAGGCACCAGGGACCACAGGTATGGCCAGCTTCAATATCTTGTGCTTGCTTCAAGACAGAAAATCCCCAGTTAGAAAGGCCCAGCTTGGGTCATGTGCCCAACTCTTGGCCAGAGCTGGGCAGGTTACCAAGATCACAGACAAGGGCGAGACAGGCAATTTGCGAAAGGAAATCACGGTGCTTTTACCAGAAGTGGCAGGGGATGTGAGCGACACTACCACACCTGCTTGCCACACTTTAGTTTATTGGTTTAGAACAGGGATCGGCAAACTGCCACAGCCTATTTGTGCAAATCAAGTTTTATTGGAATACTATAAATTAAGCTGGTACAAGCGGTTTTTAATAAATAGTCTTACTTCACACCGATGGCTATTATCAAAACAGAACAGATAATAACAAGTGTTGGTAAGGATAAGGCGAGAAACTGGAACCCTTGTGCACTGTTGGTGAAAATGTAAAATAGTGCAGCCACTATAAAAAACAGTACAGTGCTTCCTCAAAAAATTAAAATTAGAATTACCGTATGATCCAACAATTCCATCTCTGGGTATGTACCCCAAAGAATTAAAAGCAGGGTCTCAAAGAGATATTTGTATACCCCGATTCACAGCAGCACTATTCATAATAGCCAAAAGGTAGAAGCAACCCAAATGTCCACTGGTGAATGAATGAAGAAAATGTGCTATTATACTACAACGGAAATATTATTCAGCCTTAAAAAAGGAAATTACGACACATGCTACAATATGGATGGACATGAAATATGCTGTGCTCAGTGAAATAAGCCAGTCGCAAAAGGACAGACGCTGTATGATTCCATTTACACGAGGTCCCTAGAGAAGTTACATGGACAAAGTAAAAGGTGGTTGCCAGGGGCTGGAGGTGGGGTGTGTGTGGCAAAGGGAAGTTGTTGTCTAATGGGTGTAGAGTTTCAGTTCCGCAAGATGAAAGAGACTGGCTGCACAACAACGCAAATATACTTAACACTACTAAACTGTACACTCAAAAATGATTAAAATGGTAAATTTTATGTTATATATATTTTATCACAATCTTAAAAAATTGTATTAAGTCTTTAAAGTTATTATGTGACTTAGTGAATCACGGATGCTCCCCAGGGGTGAGGATTTTTGTCTGTTTCGTGCATTGCTGTATTCCTCATCCCTAGAACGGGGCCTGGCATGGAGCGGGTGCTTGGTGCATGTTTAGGGAGTGAGTGAACCCTAGCCACTTTGCAATAATGTTTTAGTCACACTCCTTTAAGGGTAAGAGTGACATCGCAACCACTGTTTGAAGGTCAAGCCAAACCCCAGAGAGTCCTTATGGGGCTTACCCTTTCACTTACTTTGTGCCAACAGATGAATTGGCACCGCTGGCACCACAGCCAAAGGGAACCAACCATGCGTAGGCTGTGACAACCCAGAACCTACCCAGTACCAGACCTCACCAGCATTCTTACAGGTAACTTAAATAAACAGTCATGTCTCAAAGCACTCCTAGTGATTTGCTCGGTCAGACGTGAATATATCAAGTGATACCTGAAATTAGGACAAAATGAAACAAATAACTACATCCAAGTGGATACTACTTCTCATTTCTGTTACAGTAACTACTCTGTCCTGGCCATATTGGGTTCTGTTTCTTCTCTAACATGCTCGATTTTGAAGGGGGAGGGGGGCTGTAATTTGCCTTTAACCTTTCTTCTACATTCTTACACAATAGTGGGAGCTCCTCAAATGAAAGCATTTTAGAGAAAGACGAGCTCTTACGTTAACTTTCTCAGTGGAAAATTTGAAACATATGCAAAAAGATTCAAGATGGCATAATGAACCCCCCATACTCATCCCCCAGCTTCAGTAATTATCAATGCACATCCAATTTTGTTCCATCTCTGCTCATACCACTCCCCCTTCCATCTTTTTGATAGTTTATGTAAACTTTTAATTGGAGCAAAATACACATACCAAAAAACATACAAATCATAAACGTACGACTCAATGAGTTTTCACAAATCGAACACATCTGTGTAACCACTACCCAGTTCAAGAAACAGAACGTTCATTACCAGCTCAACAGAAGCCCCCTCATGTCTCTTGGAAAAATTCTTATTGATTTCTAGTCCAATATTTCCATTTTGCAGAGGAAAAAACTGAAGCCCAACAAGGAAAATGACTGTCCCAAGATGACAAAGTTCGAGGCATTGCTGCCACTTTGTAGACTTGGGAGTATATGACTCCTGCACAGAACACAGCCCTCTGGGTTACAGCCACAGCACCTATGGGGCAGAACACTCAGAGCACCTAACTCTCCACTTGGAGGATGTTGGAGTCAGGGCATGGGTGCACTTGCCCTTGTGGGGCCTGTTCCTACACCCTGGCTGTTTCCAGAGTTCTGTATTGATTTCTCCTCTCCTCCTCTTGTTAAGCCAAGAAGTTTATCAACAAGGTTGTGCCAGAACGGCCCTCAGCGATCTGATTATCTTAAGGTTTGCTTAAAATAAATAAATAAATAGAAGACCACAAAACTTTATTCTTAAAATTCCCTAAATTAGTAGGTTGTAATTGAAAAAAAAAAAAAATCTAAGGATAGAGATACATACAAAGCAAGCATACACTATTCCCTTGCCTGGATAGGGGTACAGGAGGCTGCATGGTAGATGGGCTTTACATGTGCATAATTTCTTTTAATAGCGAGAACAGAGAGCTGCCTCCTTTCCTTCCCTCCTCCTTGGCTTTCTCTCAAAGCCGTTGTCCTACTGCCAAAGGCTGGATGAGAAGGAGATGGGAAGAGGGTAGAGGGATTACCCCTGGACGCGCACCACTAACGCCCAGGCTTCTCATTCTGGTTTGGTGTAGTGCCTTTCTGTGTGATAGGAACACAGAGAGACGGGAGTATGTCCAGCACTAAGGTCTCTATAAACAGGATCGAGTAGTAGAAACATAGACGGTTAGAGTGAGACGCAACCCGAGTGTGGATTAAACCCGACTCCCAGGGCAGTGCTCTCTGTGCTCTTCCACTTCGAGTTCCCAGGATAACTCCAATTTTTCTATTCTGTCCCATTTATTCCCCCAACATACATGCGTGCTCATTGTGCTACGGGTGTCAATTCTGGATTTGTGAAACAAGGTCAAGAGCCGGCCATTGAAGAGCCAAGTAGGCTAGGAAAATCCTAGCCAGTAATGGTCAGAACCAATTAGGTTGCAAGTGACAGAAACCGAGATCAAATGAGCTTAAGCAAAAAAGAGAATTCATTGGCTCATGTAACCAACAAACGGGGACTTCAGGAATGGCTGGATCAAGGGCTCTCTTCTTGCCACCTCTCAGCTCTGGCCTCTCTCTTTGGCTGCTGCTGAGCTTCCTCTGCACGGACAGGTGCAGCGGGCTGAATAACAGCTCCCAAAGGTGTCCGTGTCCTAATATGCGACTATGTTCCATGATAAAAGTGATTTCGCATACGGGATTAAGTTAACATTTTTGAGATGGGGAGAATGCCATGGATCATCCCAGCCAGTTCAGTATAATCACAAGGGTCCTTATAGGAGTGGCAGGAGGAGCAGAGTAGGAGAAGGAGATATGATGACAGAAGCAGAGGTGAGAGAGAGAAGGAGAAAGAGAGCACGCGTGAGCGCACATGCTTTGAAGACGCACCCTGCTGGCCTTGAAGACGGAAGGAGGAGCCGTGAGCCAAGAAGTGGAGACGGCCTGAGAAGCTGGAAAAGTGAAGGACATGTGTTCTCCCCTAGAAGTTCCTGAAGGAATGTGACCCAGCTGACACCTGGATTTTAGGACTTCTGATATCCAGAACTATAAGATAACAAATTTATGTTCCTTAAAACCATTAAATTTGTGGGAATTTGTTACCACAGCAATAGGAAACTAAAACAATAGGCTTACATCCCCAGGTTCATAGCTTCTTAGTAGTAATCCCGTAGTCCGTGAGGGCAGAGGAAGTTTCTCTCTTCCAAAGTCCCCACAGAACCTCCAGAGGAAGATTCTCTGTGGCCACATTCAGGTCACTGGACTGTCTGTTGTGGTACCAATCACTGGTGCCAGAACAGGGGAGTAAGAAAGCTGGCCCAGCCTGGGTTATGTGCCTGTGGTGGTGATTTGGGTGGGGACACTGCAATCAATGGGCCCCTCGGAGTCGCTTGGACTGGAAAGAGGAAGGTCTGATAGAAGATGAAAAAATAACACATCTACCCTACAGTAGGGATTATTTGGAGAGTGATGTGAGGAGCCAGATGAGCAGATGCTGATGATAGGGGGAGGTGGGTGATAGGGGGTGAGGAAAAGCTGATAGAATTGCCTGAAAGGTTCTGGGTCCTCGAGAACCACATGGGAATTTTTGTTGCTATATTGCAAAGTTGCCAAGTTGCCAGTGCCAGTGTGGATATTGCTGGAGGAGAAGGTGTGTGTGCGTGTGCGTGTGCGTGTGCGTGTGCTTGTGCATGTGCATGGGTGTGAAGGGGTATGCAAAGGAGGTAGCAGAGAGCAGTGGTTAAGCTCTGAAAAGTCTGTGTTTCTCTGCCACTTACTAGTTGAGTAACTTCGGGTAAAATTCTTCATTTCTTCCAAGGCTTAGACTCCTCATCTGTAAAATGGGGACAATAGCTATCCCTACCTCATGGGACCATTGTGAAGAGTAAATGAGATCGGGCATATATGTGCTTAGCATAGTGTCCAGCACACTGTAAATGCCACATTAGTGGCAGCCATTATCATTATTTTAGTCAAGGAGAAACACCTTCAATGCACGAAAGATTTTGAGGGGAGCACTTGCTTTGTGTGGTCCTGGAAGACAAAACCAGGGCCACAGGGTGGAAGCCATAGATCAACACAAGAACTTTCTCTGAATCGTTAGAAGAAGGGCCAAGCTGCGTGGAAAGGTACTGAGAGCCATCACTGATCTACTCAGGTAGAGAGTGGACGGCCCTTGGAGTGGGTGCCATGCAGGGGATATACATTAAGTTGGAGGATGGAGTGGCGGCCTTTCAAGTTCTCTCCTTGCTCAAAGAGCCAGTGCTCTCACCCCTCAGGGGAGCCTACCCCATGTGAGCTGGGCAACTGTGGTTTCAGAAACTCTCCAGGCTCCATCAAGTCCACACACATTTGGGTTCTGACATGCCTGGCCTCGGATTCCTTCCAGGCTTTATGCGTGCAGCCCCAGAGCCAGACTCCGTCCCTAACTTGTTCAGGTGGAGTTTAGGGGGCGGAGGAATTGGTTTGTGCTCAGTAACTACACCCCAGGATTTCCAAATAGAAGGCTTGGGAAAGTAGCTTGATCTTGGGGTAAGACCTTGACACCCCGCTGGAGAGCTGAAAATATCAGCAGTTGTCTACTTCTAAGTACTTGATACTCTTTGAAGTTCTGGTGTCAACTAGAATTTGGGCCAAATGCATAGCGAGAAAGCCAAATAAACGTGGTTTACACATAAAAAGTTTTGTTTTTCTTATATATATAAAAAAGTTTGAACACAGGCAAGTTCTGGTTGATGTGACAGTGCCATGCAATGATCAGGGACCCAGAATCCTTCTTTTTCTCTTTAGGGCACCATTTCCCCAAAGAGTATTTAGTCAGATAAATTTGGGACACACTCCATACTATAACCCTCTTTAGAAATTCTCACATTAATCCCAGCATGCTCAGGACCCGCACTGTTTCCCTGGCACTTTTATGGATAATTTTTTTAAAGTACTTGCTTTTTCTTATTTGCTATATTAAAAAAGAAAAAGTACAAACAAAGCAAAAAAAAAAAGAAAGAAAAGAAAAAAGAAGAAGAAGAAAGAAGAAGGCAAAAGAAAATGTCCTTATCTTTTCACCCAGGAGAACTCTTATTAAGAAACCGGTATGTTTTTCCAGACCCGATATGAATAAGGCCTTTAATCCTTCCTCTCCCAACCCCCACCTCCCACTCGGTGCCCCTTTCCACTGCCCTCTCCACTCGGGCATGCCCAGACCAGAAAGGACAGAAAGTGCTGCTGTGAGGAACACTTAACCTCTCCTCATCTCTGACCTGGGGGGAACAGGACATCTAAGCCTTTGCCTCTAGCGAGCCAGGTAGAGTAGGTGGGTGAAAGGTCCCATGGGGCCCACGCCTCATCCTCAGTAATGTCCACTGGCCCACCCTGTCCCAAAGAACAAGAGCTCAAATTCTAGAGACAAAACCTACTACCATGAAAAATCCACACGCTCCCACACTCCTGAGAGAATTAGTTACTGCAGGTTCAATCTGCTTCTAATTTAAGTGTGGAAAATAGAGAAATGACGAGCAAAAAGCAAAGGCATCTGTAAATTCCATTACGCTGATGTTGGCGCCAATTTGATAGGTACGAGCTGTTAGAAGAGGAGGGAATCCCCACTTACTGTACATCTATGGAAACTGAGGCTCGGGGTCAGGGAGTGACTTGCTCAGCATTATTTAGATGCCTCTTGGTGGCAGGGGCAGGATTAGAGGCGATGTGTTATGAATTTCAGAGCAGCTCAGTAAAGGTTTTTAATATATAATGTGATGTTTCTAATTATGTAAGAAATATATAACATTTGAAAATGTAGAAAAGTCTGAGGAGCCATATCTGGTGAATTTGCCTGCTAGATTTCCTGCTCTAAGACTCTTCTAGGTCCAGATGGAGCTCTCTTCTCTGCCTTTGGGTGCCACACCTGGCCCTTCCTTTCATCTAGCAGCCTGGGCAGGGCAGGGCAGGGCAGGGCAAGGCGGGGCTGGACTCTGTTCCTCAGCAGGGTGTTAGCGACTCCCAGAAGACAGTCAGCAAAATACCCAGGCCATGAGCCTTCCCTGCTCATTCCTTCTGATCGCTCCATGGAAAGTTAGGAAGTTGAGGTGGGTCTAGTTCAAGGACTAGATGTTATGTATACCACTCAGCCTGACTTCGAGGGTGTCCAGAACGATAAACCATCTGTGCATTGAAATTTCACAGTTAGTGCTTCATTGCTTTAACTTAAGCTTTGGCCAAATTCCACAGGTAGCCATCTCCACCTCTCTAGACTTCATCGGAAGATCGAGGTCATTCTGTTTGTGGGAAGGTGAGGTGTCCTGCTTTTCTTTGTTTCACTCTCCAGAATCCCTTTAGTGCTTTGGTAAGTAGACATCTGAGTTGTGCTCTGGGGCCACCCCTTATAGGTCTTATTGTGATCTCGAGGTAGGTCAGAGTGAGAATCTCTGAAAGCAGATACATTTAAGTTGTTTTACAAAATAGCACGAAAATAGTGGTGAACCTAATGTTTACTGAGCTGTTTTGGGGGGCCAGGCATTCTGCTAATTGCTTTAAATGCTCACAATAACCCTGTGAGGTATGTATTTTTTTCTCCTTGGTGTATTCCTGCAGTAAACCTGGCTATAGAGGTTAGATTATACACAGCTGGAAACAAGAGTAGAGATGGGGTCAGTGATGCAAATCTAGGTCTGGCTCTGGGAGGAGGAGGTCACCGTTGCTTCTGGGGACTGCCTGTCCACCAGCTCCTACACCTTCTCTCTTCCCATCTCTGGCATTGGGTAAAGGCCTTGGCTCCATCCCTCCTGCAGCCCCAAAGCCCCACTACCTGCTCAGACTGCTGCAAGGTGAGGCTTGGAATAGCCCTCGGAGATGACCCACTCCAATCTCTGTCCTCACTTGTTATATGGCTGAAGAGACTGAGATCAGAGGCAGGGCTGCTGGGTTGTGCAACTCTGGGGCATCATTTCATTGTATTCCATGTGAATGTTACTTCCTGGAGTTGTGAAATGCAAGGCCTGTGAGAGACAGGCAAGGACTAGCCCAAGTTACATGGTCACTAGGAGAGCCAGCACTTGAACCCAGAGCCAAGGCAGCCCCGTTGGTATGCTTTGGGGAATGGGGAGGGTAAATCTTGCTGGATGGGCACCTGGGAGGCTTAGTGTCCACTCCAGCCACTCCTTAGGGAGAGGACTTACTTGCAGGAGGAAGGAAGCGTCCTATATCTGGCCCCGGAGCACAGTGGGAGGCAGAGGTGCCTGTGTGCAGCTGCTCGGCCTGCCTGGGAACCTTTCTGACCCCAGTCACAGCAGCTTTTCTGGAAAGCCTAGCAGACAGCGGGAAGAGGTGGGGCCTCCTCCCAGAGCCAGGCCCTGGCCTGCCACCAGTGAGCGCAGGGCACAGCAGGTCACTCCTCCCTTACGAAACTTTCTCTGATGCCCCACTGCCTGCAGGATGGAAGAATCCAGATACCTCTGCCCAACTTTCAAGGCCTGCAATAGCTGGCTTCTACTTTTGCAGCTGCATCTTAGGCCACAGCCCTTTTTGTGCTCCATTGACCTCAGACCACTTACAACTATTGCCTAGCACCTTGAACTTTCCTGTATCGGGCCTTTGCTTAGCTTGTCCTCACATCCCCCAAACACTTCCTCCTTTCTTTCTAACCTCTTGTTCTTACCCTGCTGGAATCCTACCGATCCTGAGAGGCTCAGTCCAAAACTACATTCTCTGAGAAGTGTTATCTTAGGATCAGAATGGTCTTTCCTCTGGGATCTAAAAATATTCAGCTGTCCAGCCATCCATCCGTTCATCCATCTATCCACCCACCCAGCTATCCTTTATTCATCCATCCATCCATGCATCACTACCACTGTGTCCTAGGTTTAAGGATTAAGTAATGATAATGCTTGGTTACTGCCCTCAATTAGCTGTTAGTGAGGGAGGCAGACAACTAAGCAAGGAATGTGGTAAGTGCTACCCTAATGGAAGGGAGGTCTGTAAAAGCCTCAGGAGGAGACGGGACAGGTAATTCCCCTTTAATAAGTAAGGGAGACCTAAATGGATTCAGCTCCACACTACACTTGGCATTGTTGGTGACAGGCAAACTGTCTAGCATGTATTGTTTGTCACCAGCAGGGTTGTATGTCCTTAATAATTCCCCATGTTAACATTTTGTTTTATTTATTTTGTAGCATGATTTCTTATGTGGGTCCCACGATAATCCTGCTATTTATAAATGATGACGCTAAGGGTCAGAGAGGTGAAATGACTTGCCCGCACCACCTAGCTAGTAAGAGGAAGAGCTGAGACGAGAACCCAGGTCCCTTGACTTCTAATCTACTGGCCTTTCATCCGTATCTCAGCTGCCTCCATTCGAGCTTCTTTCTTATACCCACGGCCTCCTTTTACCCCGCAATTGCTGAGGGACCCTTCTCCCCACAGGACCTAACATTGCAATGGCTTCTTTCCTCCTACCCCAATCAAAACGGCTGATTCCTGTCCTTTTCCATCCTCATTAGGGGTGGGAGGAGCAGAAAGAAATCACGACAATTCCCAAGGTAAGTGGATCATTAAAAAACTTTACTCTCATGTCCAGTCTCCTTAGAACTCCTTACCGAACCAGTTTAAGCAAGCCCCTCCTCATCTCTAGGCTTCACCGAGGGGTGATCACTGGTCAGCTATTCCTCATTCCCTCTCTTCTTTCCAAAATTTTCAGGCACTCAGCATGCACCAGACACTGTGCCAGGAACCAGGGAGACAGCCAACATGGTGGACATTGTCCATAAATGTGGAAATTGACAGCCAACATGGTGGACATTGTCCATAAATGTGGAAATTATAGTCTTTCACCTCTAGTTTATTGAGGTGGAGTCTCTTCCACTGGGAACTTGGAACTACAGGTCCCAACAGTCATTCCTCCTTTCTAGGGATTCTTTTTCTAGTTGGTCATGCTTTGGCTGTGTGACTTCGGGCAAGGAACCTAACCTCTCTGGACTTCTATTTCCTTATTTACAAAGAGGGAAAAATCATAACTTCCTCCAAAGGGAGTTGGGAGTTTTAAATTAATATATTCATTTAAATGATTCACTTAATAATTTACTTAACTTTTATATATTCATCATTTAAATGAATGAATATATAGAAGAATATATACTATAGTAATTTAGAGCTTGGGTTCTGGAGTCATACAGTGGTAGGTTCAAATCCCAGTTCTGCCACTAACCAGCTCTGTGACTCAGAGAAAATCACGCAATCTTTCCGTAACCCTGTTTTCATGTCAACGACTTGGGGATAGTAATAGTAACCATCTCACAGGGTTATTGAGGAGATTAAAGGAGATGACGCTCGTAAAGAATTTAGCTTAGGGCCTGGCATTCTATAAACCCTCAAGCTTCCTGGCCCTTATCTCCCTGCCTCTCTCACAGGCTCCCACTTGTCCTTTTCTCCTTCTAAATTTTAATTGTATTCTATTGATCATATGAGTAGGTGATTCACACAAAAGCGAATATGAAAAATTCCCCTCCTACAGGACCCCATTCCTTATCACCTCAAGAGGCTCTCCAATTGGCCAGGTGTTAACTCTCTTTCAGAGATGTATGTGTGTGTGTGTGTGTGCGTGTGTGTGTGTGTGTGTGTAAACAAATGTGTTTCCATACTCTCTCCTTTTTTAACAAATGGTAGTTTTCTATAATATATATCATTCTGCATTTTGCTCTTTACTACTTAATATTGTAATATGGAGGCCATTCCATAGCAATATATAAGAAGCTTTCCCATTTATCTTCTGTGGAAAGCTGCACGACCTTCTGTCACGTGGATGCCCCGTAGTTTATCTAACCAGCCGGGTGCTGGCGGACACTTAGGCCATTCCCAATCTTTCCCAGTTAGAAAGAGTGCTGTGGAGAATACGCTGTCCTTCTGAAATCCCTTTCAGCCTCTCTAGGGCATGATCGCCCACACAGAAGGGACACAGAGACTGCAGGACACAGGCAGCACAGCAGACTGTGAGCTACAGAGCAGTCAGAACGGGGTCTGAATCCTGGGTCTGCCGCCTGCTCCTCTGCCGCCCTGGGGCCCCGTCTCTCGTTCTAAGGCTGGTGGGGCCTGAGAATTTGCATTTCTAACAAATTTCCATGTGATGCCGATGCTGCAGGTATGGGGACTGTACTTTGATAAGCACTGCTCTAAGCCATTGAATGGGGAATCCCATAATTCCCATCTCATAGGTTTATTGTGGGGATTAAGGTATGGAGCCCTTTAGTGCTGTGCAAGCACCAGACTAAGAACTTAATACATCTTAGCAATTATCACTATGTCTGCCTCTCACTGTGCAGGGAAAAGCGAACCAGACACAGGGATGATGCATAGCAATCCTCAGAGCTCTGATCCATTCTCTAGAAGTTTAGGAGTATGCTGGAGCTTCTCCCCAAATCTCTAAGCTCTGAGCCTGATATAGCTGGGGAAATCTGCCGAGCTGCCTGGCCATCAAAAATCTTCATTTTTATGTCAGCTGGGAATGGAGAACTGAGGGGATAGAAGCCCAACCCAGAATCCCAGCACCAACCACAGTGATGGATACTTCTGTGGGCACCATCCTGTGCCAGCTTGTTCCTCACCAAAGGGGTTGCACAAGAAGACAGAGAAGGGCCGCATCCCATCCCAGCCCTCACCCCATGGCCATCAAAGAGCCCCTTCCATTCTCAGATCCCTTGTAATTTGCTCTCATTAACCTGCTTTGTTCGGGGGGTGGGGAGAGAGAGGGCAGTGGAGAACCCCAGGCGGCCACTGCAGGCCTGGTCATGCCCCTAACACTCTCTGCTTCCTGCCCTGGGAGGGGAAGCCTGGAGTGAAGGCAATACTTTGCTCCTTCCCACGACACCCTTTCTGCAGAGAGCTGGGGACTCAGGAGAGCTGAGCCATGGTAAAAATATGTGTCTGTGAGTCAGAAGAAGGGCACTTGGCAGAGCACCAAAATCACTGGTTTGGGAGCAGGGGCTAGGCTGGGCTCTAACTTGCCATGTGACCTTGGGTAAGACCTTTTCCCTCTCTGAGCCTCACTGTTCCCTTTTGTAAAATGAGACACACTCAGGTTCTACACCTGGTGCCCTGAGGCAGTGTCCAGTCCCAGAGATAAGAAGTCAGCAGCATTTTCCTTTGGCTCACCTGTGCCCAGCCCCAGAGACATTGAACTTCTAGCCCATGCATTCGGGCCTCCTCTGCAGCCTGGCACCCCAACCTGCTGCCTCCTTCCATCGCAGCCTCCTTCCACCCTCCCCAGTTTGCATTGCGTTCTCTAGGCCTTGCGAGACACACCACCCCGACACCGTACCTGTGGGACCTCAGGAGCAGCACTCACATTCCCCATGTGTGACACGGAAATAACACCATCACCTGCTGAGAGGGTTGTTGCAAGCATTCAATGAGATGATAGCGCAGAGGGCTTAGCTCAGCGCCAGGCACACGGTACACTTAGTAACTGCGAGCCACTCTTGTGACTGTTCAGCTGTGATTCCTTTAAAAGCTAAGCAGACCCAGGGCTCTGTGGGGACAACACCCTAACTCTTGAGACTCTATGTCTGCTTGATTTTCTTTTCTTTTTTCTTTTTTTGATTTTTTCCGTTTTAACATTTTACCATTCTCTTCTCCTCTTTTCTCTATCCCTAACATCTAATTATCTAGAAAAACTGTCCATCTTTTTTTTTTTGTCAGTGAAAAGACACAGTTGAATTTCTT
>NW_006431919.1:2890617-2901419 GCF_000325575.1 Pteropus alecto | reverse complement strand
TGTGACCTTGGGTAAGACCTTTTCCCTCTCTGAGCCTCACTGTTCCGTTTTGTAAAATGAGACACACTCAGGTTCTACACCTGGTGCCCTGAGGCAGTGTCCAGTCCCAGAGATAAGAAGTCAGCAGCATTTTCCTTTGGCTCACCTGTGCCCGGCCCCAGAGACATTGAACTTCTAGCCCATGCATTCGGGCCTCCTCTGCAGCCTGGCACCCCAACCTGCTGCCTCCTTCCATCGCAGCCTCCTTCCACCCTCCCCAGTTTGCATTGCGTTCTCTAGGCCTTGCGAGACACACCACCCCGACACCGTACCTGTGGGACCTCAGGAGCAGCACTCACATTCCCCATGTGTGACACGGAAATAACACCATCACCTGCTGAGAGGGTTGTTGCAAGCATTCAATGAGATGATAGCGCAGAGGGCTTAGCTCAGCGCCAGGCACACGGTACACTTAGTAACTGCGAGCCACTCTTGTGACTGTTCAGCTGTGATTCCTTTAAAAGCTAAGCAGACCCAGGGCTCTGTGGGGACAACACCCTAACTCTTGAGACTCTATGTCTGCTTGATTTTCTTTTCTTTTTTCTTTTTTTGATTTTTTCCGTTTTAACATTTTACCATTCTCTTCTCCTCTTTTCTCTATCCCTAACATCTAATTATCTAGAAAAACTGTCCATCTTTTTTTTTTTGTCAGTGAAAAGACACAGTTGTATTTCTTCTTTCTTTCACCAGACATCCAAATACTTACACAGCCCCCTACCACATCTTAGGCATGACAATCATTAAAACAAAACAGAACAAAATAAAACAAAACAAACCAAGAAGATCCCTCAAATAAGTTAACGTGTAACGTACCCAAAAGTGCTTTCTGGATGGCACGTCAGAGGGAGGAAAGGGCTCAGATATCTCAGACAGGTCTTCTGCAGGCCTGGTTTGGCCCATGAGACTGCAGATGGGGTATATTTCACATCGGGACAAAAATCAGATACTGCAGAGATCTCCATTCCAAGTGTGCTCGGGTGACTTCAGAGGCAGCCAAGTGTGGGGGCGGAGGAGGCCCACGCTCAGCTAGGCAGCAGCTGCAAGCGGGATCTGCTGAATGACTGATGAGTCACTTGGCCTCTCTGATCTGTTCAGCTTGCTTGATAGGGGCATGAAAGCTGACTTTCCTCAGTCCCGGGAAGGGCTGCAGAGTCCTCTCACATGAGAGAATTGTTCATGGATGCCTTCACTTATCCGTGAAAGGCTCCTTGAGTGCCTGCTCTGTGCTCTGTCCTGGGAGAATGATGAATCCACGGTCACTTTTGAAGGCTCGTTGTAACAGCCAGTATTTATTGAGCTGTTATTATGTTTCAGGCACTTTGCCCATATTGTCATTTTAATGTCATAAAATTCTTATGTGACAGTTACTGCTGTCCATATTTTATAAGCAAGAAAACTGAGGCATGGAGAGGTTAAATAACTTGCCCAAAGTTCCCAACAGTTGGGCTTCAATCACTGCACCAGTGGTTCTCATGAGCAGTCCGAGGACCATGGAAGGGTCCAGAGACCTTGAACGTGGTCCACCAGGTCCAAATGGTTTTCATTATTACCAAGAACTTCCTTGCCTCTTTTACTCTCGTCCTGTTGCAAGCGCACAGTAGAGTTTTCCAGAAGCTACAGGACTTATGATATCACAACAAACATCTTGGAGAATCCAAGTGTCTCTTGCAGAGATTCGCGCAAATATAGAACAATGCCATTCTTTCACTAATTTTTTATTTTGAAAATATTCTTCATAAGAGTATTTCACATGAATATGTGATGGGCTTATTGTATTTAATTACCACATAAATATTTAGAAGGTTCTTCTCAGTTTTAATTTCTAATAAGATAAAGTGTAAAGGGGTCCAGAGATCAAAAAGCTTGAGAACCCCTGTGTAACACTAAACAGAAATGCTCCCTGGTCATTGTGACACAGGTATAATTGCTCCAGGAGAGGCCTGTTGGAGATGTGGTCTGGGTGTTGTGTGCCACTGTCCTTAGCATTATTAAGAAAGAGATCCCTGGATCATGCCACATGGAGTGGCCTGTGTGGAAACCAGCCCCGTCACAGATCAATGTCTGTTATTCAGAGCGTCTGCTCTTGCGACTTGCAATATGGAAGTTAAATTTTAAATTCTTTGCGTTTCTCTTTCTACAGCTTTCCGGGGGCTATGGCATTTCTCTCTGGATCAGGAACCCCTTGCAAAATACCTGTTGTTTCCTACACAGCCCATAGTCATACAAGATGCTCACAAACATTCCCTCCAAATTTGATGACAATCCATCTACCCGTTTTTATGTGATATGGTGACAAATAGAAACAGAATAATGAAAATGATGATAGCAATAAAATCAGGAATTTGGTAAACACTGATGACATGGAGGCAAATGCCAAATAATGTCATATCTAGAGAAAATTTTGTGAAAACTTTCACAAAGTTTGTTTAAGTGTCGGTGGCAGGGGAATTTGGTCTTCTGCATGGCATTCTCAGTTCTTTTTGTATTCTCTTTTCAGTTGTTCTCTTTATCTGGAACTCTGCAGGAAACTTCTTGGAGGGCTCCAAAAGGACATATATATTTGAAAAGAATTTCATTCCAGAAATGTTAAGTTATGATCTGACACGAATATGATTCTAACTTTCAGTGTTTCTATAAAGGTTTCTTCAAAAGATGAGAGCTGTGTGTTTTGGCTGTATTGGTTTAATTATTATGGTCGTAGGAGGGGTGGTAGTAATTCTCTATACAGACTCACCACGGAGCATCCTATATCACGCTTGGCAACCTGGCTTCACTTAGCTCTGCTTTGAACTTTGTAACCCATTCAGAGGCTGACCTTGTTTTGGAAGCTCAGGCTGGCACGGAGTCAAAAGGAATGGGCTTCAGATCTGACCTGAAAGGGATGTGCAGAACACAGAATTCTGCCCCTAATCAGGATATTCCTGCGTGATCCTGGCTGAACTGTGAGACATTCTAGAGCTTCAGGTCCTCGGCTATCAAATGGAAAAAGAAATCTACCCTTCTTACCCTTATAGATTTGTTCTAAGGATCAGATAAGGTGAAATATGTTGAAAAACAGAAAGCATTTGTCTTTCCTGAGGCTTTTGCACATGCTATTCTCCCTACCTGGAAAGTGCTCTGACTCTGACCCTTCCCTGTAGCCGCGTAACCTCGAATGGTCCTAAGCTATGTCTTGCTCTGCTCCAGCCATGCTGGTCTACCCATGCAAGTCCGACTCAGGGCCTTTGCACCTGCCATGCTCTTTGCATGGAATACCCTTCCCCCTGATTTCCTTTAGGTCTCTGCTCAAATGTCACCTTATCAGAGGCCCTCTCTGAATACAAATATAAACTGACACTCTACCCCCAGGAGCTCTCTATTTCTCTTACCCTACATCAATGTTCTTCATAGCGAGTATGCATTTTGTAGTTATTTGTCTACCTATTGATTATATAACTAAAATGCCAGTTCCATAAGAGCAGGAACTTTGCTTTGTTCTGCTATAATCCTAATGTGTAGAACCTAGTATGTGCGTCCTCCTCCACAAAAAAAAAAAGGCAAAAAAAAAAAAAAAAATCAGCAGAGTATGGGACATGGTAGGCTGGGTAGAAGAGATTTCAGTTGGCAGAACATAGAGAATGAAGAAGAGGGGCCGCATGCTCCCTCCTGCCCCCACTCCCATCCCCCTCCAGGCGTAGATGTATTAGAGTGAAGCCTAAGTATAATTATGGGCATTTGGATTGTTTACTCCTTGTTAACCACCCTCTTTGCTCACTTAATTGTTCCAAAGCCTGTGGCATAAGTAACTAACTGTGCTGCAATTTGGCATGTGGCGAGCTGGCAGCAGCAGCGTGATTGTGCAGTGAATGCCACACTTGCAGGAACCAGGCTCTGGGTGCAATCCATCCAGTGATGGAGCTCCGTGTGGGCTGCCACTGCCCACAGCACCTCTGATGTTCTGGCAAACACACCTCGTGAGACTTGCTCAACCCATGGATCTTCACTTTGGGCTTCTCATGGGTGCCTGACTGGTCTCCTGGATTCCATGCTCTCTGTCCATCCTACCGGAGTGGGCAGAGTGATTCACGTCCCTGCTTCAGGAGGAATAAAATCCTAGCTGCATATGTATGGCCTGGCCTCTGCCTGCCTGGACACCTCACCTCACAGGTCCGTCTTAGTTTGCTTTAGTCCTACTCATTTCCTACCTGCTTTCCTGTACAAGTTCTGCCCCAGGCCCTTTGCATGAGCTGTTCCTCTCACATTCCCAAATGGCTACCTCTTCTCATATGAATGACTGATTGGATTGTATGACTTTGGGCAAATCCAGGTCTCTCTCTGGATCTACATTTCTCCATCTGATAAATGGGTTGGTGGATTCGAGCTCTACATTCCTCTCCAAAACCCATGTCTCAGTATTGTGCTAATCATTTAATAAGGCCACAAAAGTTTTTGGAGACTTTACTGGGCCCTGGGTTCTAGGGGGTAGGTAGATAGTGGTAGAAAACAATAAGATAGAAATTGAGCTCCCAAGGGGCATACATTCTAGAGGGAGGAGAATGACAGACAATTAACAGAAACGAATAAGATTATTTCAGTTACTGGTAAGTGCTATGACAATAAAAATAAGGGCATGTAATGGAAAGCAAGCCATGGGCGGGGCTTTGGTTAGAGTAGTCAAGGAAGGCCTCTTTGAGAAGGTGACTTCTGAGTTGAGACCTGAATGACAGTGAGCTGGGATAAACATTCCAAGAAGGAGCAGCAACTGCAGGGGCCCAGAGAAAAGAATGAGTGTGTCATATTCCAGGAGTAGAATGAAGGTCTGTGACGGGGAGAGGATGTCCAGTGGGCAGGGGATAAAGAATGACAGTCTTATTCAGGACCCACGGAACAGAGTGTGTGCTTCATGCTAAAGACCATGGGATGTCCATGGAGGGTTTTAGGATGAGAGTGACTTATATCTTAGAGAAAATCATTGTCTGCTTCTTGGAGAACTACTACAGGGAGGCGGGAGAGAGAGGAGGCAGGGAGAACAGCCACCCAGGGGAGAAAAGGCAACATCTGGGTCAAGGGCAGAGGGGCTATCAAATCCGGGGTATTTGGAGGTAGAGCCAAGAGCACTCACTGATGGATTGGATGTGCTCCTGAGAAAGGGAGAAGTATGTGGGATACAGTTAATACATATCTGATGAATACATATGGCTCAGTGATCCTTGCAGGATGCTCGTGGGCCAAAGGGCTCAGCATGAGGTTTGGGTACATCTGACTTAATAGGGTGAACTTCGCATTTTCCATTTGTCATTGTTCTCAGGGACAGGAGCCACGTAGGTTTTATCACTTTACCTGTGGTGTCTAACACAATGCCAGACACAAAATGGTACTCATAAGTGTCACAAATAGTCCCTGGAATTTATATTTCCCCAGAAACCTCACAGGGAGGCTGGGCCAAGAAGGCATTTCTAGGCTCACAAGCCACACACTCTCTCATAGACCCATCGGTCCCATGATTAACCAATCCCAGTAGGTGAGGCAGCTCTGCCACATCCTCCCTGCCACCCCCAGGTTACCCAAAACCCTCTTCCTGGCCTCTGCCCCTTCACTGGCTGCAGGAGCCCAGGCTCCTGATTTTGATGTAGTCTGGCTGCTTTCCCAGCTAAAAAATAGGCCCACTGCTCAAAATTTACCAGCAGTCTGGACCTTATCCTCTTCTTCCCCTGTGAGTCATGCACATAGTCACAGAGGCCTTTGGGAGACCCAGGAGTCTGCTTCATACTAAGGGTAGAATGTCAGTTCCATGGGGAAGTGTTAGGGGCAGGGGGTACTTTGGGGAAAGGTGGGGACAATCTGCATTAAGCCAGACTTCTCTGCTGTGGGGCTCCCCACTTTGTCTATGATTAGGGTTAGTACAGGAAAAATAAATTTCTTTTTCAGAAAGTCCCCCCAGGATGCCCCTAGAGGGAAATAGTACTGCTCCAGAGAGCTTCTTAGGGAAGGGACTCCAACCCTTGCATTCTTGGCTTGCCCTGACTGATTATGCAGACTTCGCCTGTTCCAGGGCTAATAAGAAAGCACAGCCCCAAGGCACTGGGGCTTTGTATTAAATTTTTAATAGCCACGGTGGGTTTGATCTTATACTCCTGGGAGAATTAGTCACTACAGGTTCAAGTGAGGAATTTATGAACAGGCCTCAACAATCTGCTTCTAACTTGAGAATGGAAACTGATTTAAGAATCCTAAAAAATCAATATGGTACCAACAAGGAGGCCTAGGTTCCTGCAATTCAACAAATGTTATTAATCTAGTGTCTGTGCTAGTCCAGGCTCTCTCCTGTGAGTCTAAAGCCGTGTGATTTTGAGCAAGTTTCTCCCCATCTCTGGGCCTCCGCCTTCTGACCTGTAAACGATGGGATGGGGCTCTTCCCAGCTCTAACACCTTGTGTTTGGGTCTCTGAAGGACAGATGGCATTTCCAGCTGCATCTACTCCCTGGGAGGCCTCTCTTATGGAAAGTTGGCTTTGGAGGCCGAGCAGTTCCTAGAAGCCCAAGCATGCCCTGCCCTGGAACCCTGCTTGCCCTCCTGCTGCTCCGGGAGGCCTGAAAGGGGTTAAATTTGGCTCCGCGAGGCCAGAGTAGACTCACTCAGTCCTCTCCCTCTTCAGGTCCTCTGCGCTTTTTGTTCTCAGGGATTTGCTCAGCTCACTGAGGTTAGGTAAGCCTTCTTGCTGGGCTGGGAGCCATGCCTCTCTGCTTCTGTGCTCCGTGAGAGCTGAATTGTAGCAACTTGCCCTAGCTCTTCCCCCAGGCAAGAAATCTGAAGCTATCATAAGGGGTGGAGACATCCAGGAACCAGAGACAATGATTCTAGCTAGAGCCAGAAGTGGCTTTAGAGATTATTGAGTCTAACTAACTCCTTCTGCAGATGGGGAAACTGAGGACAGGAGAGGAGATTTTTCTGAGGTTTACCCAGTGAGTTAGTTAGGGAGAGACTCAAATGCAGATTCCCAGATTCCCAGGCCCAATCCCTTCTCCTGGACTGATCTCTGTAGTTTGGGGACAGTCTTTTGGGCTGAAGCCGTCATGAATGGATAATGTTGGGGGCAGGGGCAGGAATAAAGCAGAGGGGGCAGGATTCCAGTGTAATGAAAGCAGGAAAAGGGTCTGACTCCTGATACTTCTTGGGACTGACACTCGTCTTCCTGGCATGCATCCTTGCCTTCACCAGGTTGCTTCAGGCACCCCAAATGTACACCTCTCCAATCTTCAGATTACAGTTGGCAGGTCTGTCTTCACTAAGAACCCAACTTGGATGGAGGCACCTTTGTTTAAAGCTCAGCTTTTAAAACAGATCTGCCTCAAGCCCCAACTTCTCTTGTTATTAGCTGGGCAAGTTGCTTAACTTTTCTGAGCCTGGGCTAACCATCTATCTGTAAAATGATAGTGGCTAACAGTACCTTCTTCGCAGTATCGTTGAGAGATGATTGAGGTGACACAGGGCTAGGCTCAAAGTAAGTGCTGGAGAAATGACAGCGGCTACTATCACTCCTCCGCCTTGGGTGTTTCCTCATCTTCCTCATCTTTCTCAGCTAGTTGGTTCTTTCCTTCCTCAGCTTCCTCCTCTTCTCTCTCAGTAGAATGGACCTCTTTCTGGGCCTGCCCTCCTCACAGGGTAATGTTAAGCTCTAAGAAGACAACTGAGGTAAAAAAGCTTTATAAAGGGCTATGTGGAACCAGTGGTCTCTCTTGGTGGTCCCTCTGGCTAACTGACCCATGGCTCCTGGAAAATCCCTGGGTTGACCAGTTGTCAATCAGCTCAGGCTGTGGCATGGGGGAAACACCCAGACCTTAGATGCACTGGGATTCATCCTGGCCACCTGTGAGAATAATGGTTCTGGGCACATCATTTCACCTAAGAGTTTTCCTCATTGCAAAATGAGGCCATAATCCCTGCTTTTCCTAATTCACAGGTCTATGTTAAAAACTGCAAAGCTCTTTGCCTGCTCTGCATCCATTCTACCTTCTTCTGTCCATACTTGATTTGCATGAGGTATCCAGTCCACTCTAACTTTCAATCTTAACCAGTGGTTTGGGGGCAGTGGACCCAACTTATGCTCTAGTGTTGGGTCTGAGATCCAGCCTTGCCAGTCAGAGCCCTGAATTCCCTATGGTCACTGTGATTGGTTCAGGGGTGGGCCTGTTATCCAATTACAGCCAACCAAGTTTCACCCTGGAACTTTTGCTTATAGTGATAGGGAGAAATGACCCATTCTCTTTTCTGCTGGACAAGCGCCTGAGAGAATGAGAGCTTGGAACTCCCAGGTACCATCAGATGAGGAGAACCTACCTGATTATTAGGCAAATGCAAATGAAAACAGACAAAAGGTAGAGAAAGGCAGTCTTCTGTCGATGTTGTTTGCATATTTGGCCCCAAACGTACCTAAAATGAAACTATTCCTGGACTTCTCAGGAATATGAATTAATTTATTTTTTAAAATACTTCCTTTCCTTCTTTCTTTCCTTTTCTTTCCACATCAGTTTTTCTACCTATTCAATTCTTTATTTTTGTGTAAGCCAGCCTGATTTGGGTTTCTGTCACATGCAATCAAAATTTCCAAATTAAGACTCTTCCCCCCAAAAATGATAATAGTTACTGGATAAACAATGTTAGCTGGTGACCCAATATCCATTTCTTCTTTTTCCTCTCTGGGTGGGGGGATGAAGAAGGAGAAACAGTGGGGGTAATTCCCAAGAGAAATACGATGTTTCGTCTAAGCTAATCATGATACCCGTTTCTTGTTTTCCAGGATCCCGTGAACTGACAGTAGCCATATGACCCAGTTCTAGACCATGAAACAAGGAGAAATCTTCTGGGAAAGGAAACATAAGGGGCATCTGGGAAAGCAGACATAGCCAGCATCCCCCTATCTCCTTCTTCCTGCTTTGAAAGAGGATGTGATGACTGGAACTGCAGGAGACACATTGTGACCATGAGGTAGAGGCCAAAGAGTTGTAGTGACACCGATCCGGACATCACTGAGTCACTGAACTAATGCCAACGACCGTCTACCTATATGTTTCTTGTAATATAATAAAGACGAACACCTATTTGTTTAAGCCACTGTTAGTTGGATTTTTTGTTATTTGCAGCTCAAAGCATTCTTTAGAAATGAGTCATTTCACTCATGCAGAATTCAAATAGCTATTCAGAATTGCCACTGATCCAAAACTGAGACAAGAATACTAGTTAAGAATCAAACAGATAACATTTATTGAGCAGTTACTATTACCAGGCAGTGTTAAGTGCTTTAGTTGCATGTAACTTTTTGTTTATTTGTGAGACAGATACTATTATTAGTCCAATTTTTTAGATCAGAAAACTGAGCCACAGAGAAATCTGTTTTCAGGTCACATGGCTAATAAATGCTGGAGATACAAAGGCTTCGAAGTTGCCACAATGGATTCTACCATGTATTTCACTCATAGAAGAGCCCCTTGCCCAGAGATGATATACACATTATTTATACAATGTGGACACGTAGTGAACTAACAGATTCACTGATGTAAAGAATAGAGAAGGGCCCCTGAAATAAGTGACAGCTGATACTCTGCCAATGAACAAAGATAAACAATAAAAAAGAAAAGCCTGGCTCTTTCAGTGTAAAGGCAAATAGCCTAACATACCTTCACAGCCCTCGAGGGTACCACTGTATTAAAACTCAATTCAATCATTAATACTTTATAATGATCCTGAGTCATCAAGTAAAGATGAAATCATGCTTAGCCTTGTTTGAGAAAGCAGGGAAGTATGTAGTACATCTAGGGTAGGTTCTCATCTGAAATACTTAGAGAAAAAAGTTCTGCACATGTTAATCAGCAATTCCTCTCCCCTCACCCCTATCTACTCCCCCTCTACCTCCCCCTCCCCAACCCAGCTCTCTGGAAAAATCAGCTCAGACTGCTCTGCCCACAAAGGCCTAGAGGCTAAGATGGTAGAGGGCTGCCTTTTTCATCACAATTTTCTCAAGATGTTCCCTTCCGAAGCCCACAAATGTCAACCAGTATGTTTCCAGCAAAGGTGATCTTAATTACAATGCCTGGGGGTTACCAGTGGGCACTCACAGTGGAGAACCCAGCCACAGTGTACAAACTTGGTTGGCACCTCTGCTGGCCGTCTGAGCTGGGATCAGGGAACATTGCACAAGGAGCAGGAGAAGGATCTGAGAGAGGAAATTAAACCGATCCAACGTCTAGATAGGCAGGGGCCACTGAACAAAGGGCTTGAGGGTGAAAATCATACCACGCTGAGACTGGATGTGGCCTTCGATGTCCATAAATCAATCCAACCTGCTCTTTTAACAGGTAGAGAAACTGAGGCCCAGGAAGAGGAAGAGATTTACTCAGGGTGACACAGCAAGTTATGGCAGAGCTCACGGCTCTCTTCCCTGACTTTAGAGCAGAACAGAGGGGGACATCAAGCAAAAGTCTAAGGGTCAGAATGGTAACCAAGACTTGAGTTCTGAGCTCGGAACGGAATCAACCAGGCTGAAGTTCCTCTCCCACCCTAAGCCTCCTCTCTGGGACTTCTGGAGCTTCCCAGGGAGCTAGGCCAGGTAGGGGTCTCTCTGAGACAATAATTCAACAAATATGTGTTGAGCATCTACTATGTCCTCACAATAGTGGGAAAAATTGTAAGTGGTGCCTGTCTGCCTGTCTTTGAGGGGCTAATGGTCAAATGTGGTGGCTGAGATGATAGGTTCTAGAATCATTTTCCAGGGGCCAGACTTGGCGGCG
>NW_006431919.1:2869772-2890557 GCF_000325575.1 Pteropus alecto | reverse complement strand
CTTAGACACACATTAAGTTACAGAGGCAAAGACTGGGGGGGGGGGCTCTTGCTTACTACACTTAGACACACACTAAATTACACATGCATAGGCAGAGTGACCTATACATTCACACAAGACATGGACACTGCACATATGCAGATACAAACACATAGACGTATATAGATGTACACATAGACACGCGTCCACATCAGAGACACACAGACACATGTATACATGTGCAAACATGAACACACGCGTGCACACGTGCGTGCACACACACACACACACACACACGTGCGCGCGCGCGTGCACACAGAGCCTTCCTACACTCTCCGCCATAAGCAAATTACAGTCTCGGCTACATTGGAGATGACATCCACACACTCTCTTCGAAAAACAGACTTCCTCATCGCTGCCTGACCCAACCACTGGTGCCCCCGCTTTCCAGTAACGCCTGGGCCCCTCCCCCACATGCCCTGCTGCTCCAGGTATTTGCTGAGTAGAATCCGGAAACCTTGTCGGGAGCCACTTCTGCCTGATTCACTCCTCTCCCTGCTGCAGAGCTTCCTCGTCCCTGCTCAGAGCAACTTCCCAGGGCTCAACACCTTGAGTTTTGCCCTGACTCATCCTGCCTTAGCACAACGCAGAGGTCTGTGGTTTGCACAAGTTGGGGCACACCCCAAGGTGGGGATCAGGTGATTTTGGTGGGGGGTAGGGGGTCACTATTAGGTAAGGGACCAGGAGGGGGTGTGGTTGTGGGCTGTGTGTATTGTGGGTGCCCAAGGAACATGCATAAATCAGTCCTGCAGGAAAGCTGGCTCATGGGGTCAGAGAGGGGGATCTAGCAGGAACCCCAGGATTGTCTAAAGTTAGGGTCTTCTTCACACTGGAGCTCCTGGGCCCCATCCTGCCCCTCCTCTGGGAACAAGTCTGTGGAGCCAAGAGGACAGCTCACCTCGAGCCTGTGATCCCCGCTTCCTGATCACATTCTGAGCATCTGAGATCTTGATTTCCTGCTCGGAGGCCCCAGACAGCTTCACAGGCCTGTGCAGCAGGCCTCTACAAAGCGTCTTCCTCCAAGGGCAGGCCATGTACCCCAGGGGGGCTTAAGGAAAGCCAAATTGGTGCTTTTTGCTGGGCAGGAGTTAGGGTGGTGTGAGTAGAGGGTGCCCTGAGAGGTGTAAGCACCTTCCCTGGGGGAAGGGAGGGGTAGGAAGGGAAGGCAGGTGGGCCGCAGCCTTGGGTGCCTCCATCTGTACTCTTGCTTGGTGCCCTGCAATATTGGGGTGGACCCGACTGTGGAGCCCTCCCAAAAGGGGTATGCCAGGCTGAATTCCTATTCTCAGGGCAGAACCATGGGGCTGAATGTCAGAGAGCCTGGGTTCTGGCCGAGTTCTGCCAACAAGTCCCACCAAACAGGAGTTTAGGCTCTGGAGTCAGCGATCTGAGTTTCAAATCTCTGGGAATTCCTAGCTGTGTGACCCCAGACAAGATCCCCTCCAGAAGCCTCAGTTTTCTTATTTGTCACGTGAAACCAATAATTGCCTCTACCTCCTGTTGAATAGTAAAGTGCTTAGCACAGTGGCTCGGGCATAGTAGTGATTAAATAGCATGATTATCTGTGACCTTGGTCAATCTCTTGCTTTCCTTGAGTCTCAACTCTCTTTCAGGAAAGGAAGGATAATGCTAAATTCAATGAAGCCATAAGGTTTTTTCAGATGCTCTTAGTCCAGGATTAGATCCAAGGGAGATGCTTCTCTGTACTGAAAGCACCATGGAGAGAGCACAGTAGCACACTGAGCCTTCTCCCAGCACCAGCCCTCTGCTCCCACTGATGGTTTGGATCTGCAGATCCTCATCAAAGGAGAACCATACTCCCTTCCACCCCAGGGCCTTTGCATATGCTGGTCCCTTTGCTGGGAACACTTGTTTTTCACCTCACACCAGTTAACTGCCCCTTATGTTTCAGATCTTAAATATCACTTCCTCAGGAAAGCTCAGATCCTCAGTTGCAATTTCTCATTGTTCCTTGTCCCTATTCCCATCTATAATTATACATTTGGATGTCACTTCCTCGAAGAGGCTTTCCTTTCAACCCTGTCAAGTTTAGCGCCTTCCTGGTATGCTCTCAAAGCACCCTGCACTTTGCGGTTCACATTTCATCACTGAAACTTTTGTATTCCACCTTTGAGGGGTGAATGAAATGTCATTTCATCATGGAGGCACTAGATCAAGATCGGTTCCCCTGCTGCCTGTTCCCATAGTGCTCCTTAGTCTCCTTTCATAAAATGCATGCACTTGTCAAACTTGTCATGACTTATTCAATATCTGTCTTCTCTCACCAGAACAGGAACTTCCTGAGGCAGGAACATACTTGCCTTGTCCACAATTGCAGCCCTGGCAGTTAGAAGAGCGCTTAGCACATTGAAAGAATTGACAGCTAAGTGTCTCCCCTTTCCCCTCCGCAAACACACACACACAGAGAAACACACATGCACACACTCACATTCACACTCACACTCACACTCTCTCTCACTAACCTGATTTTATCCTTAGTCCTAAGATAGCACCTGCCACAAGGTAAAATTCTCAGCACTCGTTAAATGAATGAATGAGTAAATAAGTCTCTACTAGAGTTGGAGGCCAGAGAACATGTCTTCAACGATCTTGTGTTCCGTGTGCGTGTATGTGTGTGTGTGTGTGTGTGAGAGAGAGAGAGAGAGAAAGAGAGAGAGAGAGAGAGAGAGAGAGAGAAAGAGAGAGAGAGACAGAGAGACAGAGAAAATGGGATCAGGTGAGGCCCCCAGAGAAACATCCTGTTATAGGACAAGATCTCCTGACTTCTACTCCAGGCAGGTATGGCAGGGCCTCCACATCCTCACTTAGCAACTGTTTACAACCTCCCCATTCTCCCATTCAGCCCCAACCTTTCTCACCAGTCTTACTTTCTACAACCTCCTCTCAACCTCGGTATTGCCACAGAGGCCTCCCATTGTTCCCCGAAGCCACCTGTTTTTCTCCATTGTCCAACAGCCACCACAGAGAGACTCATCGAATAAGAGCAGAAGCGGATGCACAAGTTCAGTGAGATAGGAGAAAACTTTACTGAAACATTGACATTGGAGCCCATCCTAAAGGGTGGGCATTATCTAGTCAGGCTGATAAATAGAACAGAGCAAGGGAGGAAAGGCATTTCCGGCCGAAGGAATAGTCAGCAAAAGCTCAACTGGATCACAGACAGCTGAAATTTTTGGCACTGTGGCTACTCTCCCTAAAACACGGGGTCGGCATTATGGAGTCTCAGAAGGGTTGGCAGGGCTGGAAAAGAACCCAAACCTGGTATTGTTTTAGAGAAAGAAAGTAGCGGTATCATCAGCAATAGGAACACTAAGATGTGGCCTTTCCTTTTAAAGAGACCATTGTGCAGCCATGCGTGGGGCCTTGTCTTTCCTGAGCCTCAGTTCCCTGATCTACAAAATGAACATTTTGGACAAGGTGATCCCGCCAACTCTTTCCAGCTCCAAAGTCCTGTGACTGAAACTAAAGTCTCCCCTTGGCTTCTCGTTCCAGTTTCAGGCCAGCCCCAGGACTTGCGACCAGATATGAAGGCAGCCTTGCAGATTTCAAGACAAATGAGGGCTCTGTCTGTGCAGCTGGTACCCATTTCCTGTGCCCAGGGTTTTGCCCTTGTGCTTGGTGTGGCTGGCTGTCACCATGTCCATGGCTTCACCTGCTCCTACCAGCCTTTTGTCCACTAGTCTCCTGAAACGCCCCCGCAGTTTGGCCAGGGGGAAGGTGGCACATAGGTCAGGGAGGGTAGGTGGGCGAGGAGGGGGCCTATGGAGCCCTGGCAGAGCACTGCGGACACCCTGATGATCCCTGGCTCAATGGCCCAGCTTCCGTCTTCCTTTCCTATACCCACATATGTTTCTTGCAGCCAATAATTTTGGAATGACTCAGACCTGGCTTTGACTTCCCTCCTCGACACTAGCTGTAGGCATTTGACCTAGTTAGTTTACTTGTTTGTTTATTAGTTATTTAATTTGTTCACTAGCTCAATTTGCTCATCGATTCATCCATTCATGCATTATTCAATGGATGTTATTGAATACCTACTATGTGCCCACAAGAGGCAAGGGATGCAGTGGTCTACAAGCTGAATTCGTCGCTGGCCTTGTGATACAGGAGGTGACAGGAGTGTTGGCTTGCATGTCTAATGCAAAAGCCACTAACCACCCATGGCTACTGAGCATTTGAAATCTGGCTACTGTAACTAAGAATCTGAATGTTAAATTTTATTTAATTTTTATTAACTTAAATTTTAAAAAAGATACTTGGTTCACTTTTTTTTAGGTAAGGCAATCCTTGGTTGACCTCACAGATTGCAAGGACCTTGTCAGCTTACAATCCTTTATTTTTTATTTATTTTTTATGCCTATAGCACCTGGTCTTCCTAGGTGGTCTCCCATCCAAATACTAACCAGGCCTGACCCTGCTTAGCTTCCGAGATCAGACGGGATCGGGCTTGTTCAGGGTGGCATGGTTGTAGAATGGTTCACTTTTAAGTATGCTTGAAATGACTCAGGAATGTGAAGCTACTTTTTCAACTGCAAGTTTTATGAAATCTGTATACAGATCAAATATTGACTATGAAAAATTTAGTATTGAGTCAAGATGTGCTGAACACATATAAAAACACATTGGATTTTAAATTGTTAGTACAAAAAAAAGAATGAAAAATATCCAACTGACAAATATTTAAATATTGATTATATGTTGGAAGTGAAAACATTCTGGATATATTGAATTAAAAATATATTACCAAAATGAATATCACCCGTTTCTTTTTACTTTTTTAATGTGGCTCTCGGAAATTTAAAATCATATATGTGGCTCATGTGATATTTCTACTGAACAGTGCTGTGTTAGGAAATTAAACAACTACAATGTGAACTGAAGATTGTGGTAACACTAAATGAGATGCTGCATGTAAAGTGCTTAGTTCAGGGTAAGCGCTCAGTCAATATTAGCTACATCTGAACATCAGACATTGGGCTGTACCCCAAATCATTCCTTTCCTTCACCTTGGCAAGTGGTACCCCTCTTGAGGCCAAGATTTGGGCCCCTTTGCTATGGGTGACTTTTTCCCCAGGAGTCTCTTGGGCCTTTTATGCAAACAAGTTTTTCCACATCCCACCTCTCAGTCCTTCAGATACTCTAAGATATATCTGTTACCACATGGGCCCGGGTGGGCTTCTCCATGCTCCCCCTTGATGCCATCATTGTTTTCCATCTTCCTCCTCCTCCCTAGCAGTGCACACTCTTTGCCCTGATTCAAGGTCTGGCCTACTTGCCAGGATTTTCTAAGTCACTTTTGGATTTCACAGATTGGTAAAATTTCCCACAATTTTGGGGACCCAGTATAGGATTGATTTTCTTTTCTTTTTTTTTTTTGTCAAATAAGGTCATTAACAAAATTAATTATTGTCTTCTATCACCTTATTTCATAAGAGAAAGAACTCTTTTAAAAGTGAGACCTATTTTTTTGCAGAATTTGATAAGCTAATTCTAAAATTCACATGCAAATGCAAGGGACCCAGAAAAGACAAAAACAATCTTGAAAAAAAGTTGAAGGGCTCATATTTCCTGATTTCAAAACTCACTACAAAACTATAGTAATCAAGACAGTGTGGTACTGGCATAAGGATAGGCATATAGGTCAATGAAAAAAATAGAGTTCAGAAATAAATCCTTACATTTATGGTCGGTTGATTTTGACAAAGATGCTAAGAAAATTCAATGAGAAAGAGTAATATTTTCAACAAATGGTGCTGAGACAATTGGATATGCAAATGCAAAAGGTGAATTTGGAACCCTATATTTCATCATGTACAAAACTTAGCTCAATATGGACCACAGACCTAAAGTAAAGAACTATAAACTCTTTATATGGATTAGGCAATCATTTCCTAGATATGACACTAAAACATAAGCAATAAAAGAAAAAATTGATATATTGAACATCATCAAAATTAAAAACATTTTTTTTTTTATACCTATAGCACCCAGTCTTCCTAGGTGGTCTCCCATCCAAGTATTAACCAGGCCCAATCCTGCTTAGCTTCCGAGATCAGATGAGATCGGGTGTGTTTAGGGCGGTATGGCCGTAGACAAAAACTTTTGTTTTCAATGACATCATCAAGCAAGTGGAAAAACAACCCACAAAATATTTGCAAATTATATAACTGATAAGGGAGTTATATTCAGAGTAGATTAAAAAATGCTTACAATTCAACAAACAACCCAATTAAAAAATGGACAAAGGATTTGAATAGACACTTCTCCAAACATACACAAGTGGTCAACAAGCACATGAACAGATGCTCAACATCTTCAGTCATTAGGTAAATGCAAATCAAAACCACAATAAGATACCATTTCACACCTACTAGGATAGCTATAATCAAGAAGACATAATAAGTGCTGGCAAGGATGTAGAGAAATTGGAACCCTCAGACACTGCTGGATTGCAAAGTGGCCTCTTTGGGAAACATTTTGGCAAGTCTTCAAAATATTAAGTTACCATATGATCCAGCCATTCTACTCTTACGTAGCTACCCAAGAGAAATGAAAACACATGCCCACACAAAAACAAAAACAAAAAAATCCTTCATACACAAATGTTCATAGCAGCATTATTCCTAGTGGCTAAAATGTAGAAAAAGCCCAAATGTCCAGCAACTGATGAATGAGATAAACAAAGTGGGGTGTACCCATACAATGGAATTTCATTCAGCTATAGAAAGGAATGAAATACTGATAAATGCTCCACATGGATGAACCTCAAAAAACATTATGCTCAATAAAAGAAGCCAGTAACAAAAGAGCACATATAGTATGATTCCATTTATTTGAAATGTCCAGAATAGGCTAATCGACAGAGATAGAAAGTAGATTAGTGGTTGGCAGGGGCCGGAGGTGAGGGATGGGCATTGGGGAGTGACTGCTAATGGGTATGAGGTTTCATTTTGGCATGGTGAAAATGTTCAACAATTATGGCCATCTTTGCATAACTTTGCAGATAAACTGAAAGCCATTGACTTACACACTTTAAATGGGTGAACTTTACGTTATGTAAATTCTCTCTCAATAAAGCTGTTAAACATAAAAGTGACCTAGGACAGACAGGATATTGATTAGGAGCATCGAGTTCTGGTGTCCCGAGGTCTTCACTGTAAGACTCAGCTCTGCTGCTTTCCAGTTGTGGGACCTCGGACAAAATAGTTGACTGTGCTGAGCCTCAGTTCCCTCAACTATATGGGGATGTTGTGAAGATTAAACAAGAACATCTGTGTAAGGTGTCCGCGACATAGTGAGTGCTCAAACGTCACCAGGCATTTTTATTGTTACATATTGTTGTCATCTCTAATTCAAGGACAGTCCTTTAAATGAAATAAAATGAGCTTTATGAAAATCTCACCGGCTTGTCCTTCTTTTTCTCACTTTGTAAAAACTAGCAAAAGCTTCCTCACTGGCTAGCATCCCTGAGGCAGCAGGGTGCTTGCCGCCCACCCACAGCATCATCCCTCCCTTTGAGAAGGGGACTGCCACGGCCGGAACATCTTTGGAGATCAGTTACTCCAATCCTTTCTGAATACATTTTAGAAGTGAGATCAGTCTTCATATGAAATTAAAATACTAATAATCATAATAATGGCGAATGACTAGTGAGCTTTTTCCATAAGCCAAGTGCCATGTTAAGCATCTCATGTGCAGAGTCTCCTTCATAACCCTCGAGGCACTCAAGGCCACAGTGTTAGTCTGTAGCAGAGCCCTCAAGAGCCTGTCAGTTTAATACAAAATATCTGTGCTCTTAATCTAAGGACAGTTAAAAGTGATGATTCAGAGGCCTCACTGCAAACGTTTGCATCCTAGCTCAGACCCTAGATCAGTTAGTTAATAGCTCAGAGCCTCAGTTTCCTCATCTGTAAAATCAAGATACAAATACTACACAGGGATATTGTGCTAAGCACTTCACATGCCTTAGCACATGTAATCCACCCCACAACGTGGCAGAGCTCAATGTTTACTTTCATTATTCCTACACATATCATCTGCTTATGAAGAAACAGAATGCGAAACAGATCCAAGTAGGGCCATTCCAGTTGAAAAGACTGGGGGGGGTCTCACTTCTATCTGTCCTTCTTGTCTACCTTCTGTTGACCCTAAGAATCCCTCTTTGGGACTCTAGGGCTCCTTGAAGCATAATGTGAACCCATTCTTTAGCTTATCCTCACTCATTGCACAGATGAGAGAACTGAGGCCCAGAGAGGGGAGGATACTTGTCCAAGGTCACACAGTCACTCAGGAGCAGAGATAGGACTAGAACCCTGGCTCCCTGACTCCTGACCTGA
The DNA here is from genome assembly GCF_000325575.1 of Pteropus alecto. Classification (NCBI taxonomy): domain Eukaryota; kingdom Metazoa; phylum Chordata; class Mammalia; order Chiroptera; family Pteropodidae; genus Pteropus; species Pteropus alecto. The sequence continues at coordinate 2,882,161 of NW_006431919.1, read as the reverse complement.
CTGTTGTTGCCACAGTTAGGGTCCCCAGGTCCCCACTGCCTCAGAGGAGGTTGTGCCGCTGCCAGAACTCCCAGGTTGGGCTCCTCTCTCCGCCAGGGGATAATCCTTTAATGAATTAAGTGGAGCAATTATGGCGGCGTGAAAGCGAGTCTTTGTTACTTTTTGGTAACCAACTGGCATCTTGCGGAGTCTCATTTACTGTCAGTTGAGTACTTAGAGATAAATGCTCTTACTTTCCACATCTTCACCAGAATCTCCTCCCTTACCCCTCTCCCCTTCACTCCCTGTCAACACGCCTGTTGGGCAATGGCAGTAAAGTGATGAAGGAGCCCCGCACAGCGCTGCCGCTCGTGGAGCTTCCATCCAGGGCAGCACAGACACCAACTGAGCAAAAACCAGAACAAAACCCCAAAACGTAAATACCTCAAGCTGTCTTCCAGTTTGTGGTGATCGTGGTTCAGAGCGGAGGAAGAGGTTGGGTCTTGGCTGCAGCACAGAGCACAGCCTGGCTGCTGCTCCTCTTTCTGCCTGGAATGTTTCCTCGCAGGTCTGTGTGGTGGCTCCTGATCACTCGGGGTCCCCTCCTAGGGTCATCTGCTCAGAGTGGCCTTCCCTGGCCACCCTACTGAAGCGATTCCCAAGCTACTCTGGCCCTTTCTCTGCTTTCTCTCTTTAGTGAACACAGCTTACTCAAATCACGCAATTGATGGGTTTGCCCATGTGTTTATCTTCTGCCTCTTCCTGGCAGTGGAAGCTCTGGAAGGCAGGAAGTCTGTCTTGCTCACCACTGCACTCCCGGCACCTAGAGCAGAGCTTGACATCTGAAAGGGGCTCCGTGTAATATCTGCTGCCTGAGTGAGTGAAGGAAGGGATAGAAGAGTAAAAGGCAAAGAAGTGGAAGCTGGGCTTGCAGTTCTATTTCTGCCACGAACTTGCAGTGTGAACTTGGGCAATTTTCATACCCACTCCGGTTAACTTCATTTTCTTCCATTGCAAAATTAAAAAAAAAATTAGAGTTAGCATCTTTTCGGCTGTATGTTCACATCTCCCTATAATGATTTCACACTAGAATGTAATTTTGTCTTTAAACATCTGTCTCACCTGCTAAGCTGTAAAGCTCCACAGGTGATTCCAATGAGCATCCAGGGCTAAGCATAACTGCTCTCAACAGTCCTGGGTTTCTGTGCCTATGAGCAGCTCTACTGCACGCCCTCCCGGGCTCCAGGCCTGGGACTTCAGTGCAGGCATTAGCAAGGCCTCTACCTGGACAGCAGCCAGATGGGAGGAAGAACAAGAACCACTTATCTCCATTAGGCCTCCCTTATCCCTGGGTTTTCAAGGATCCCAGCAGCAGCCTGTTGAAAGCTGGAGGGCTTAGCTCGAAATCCTCAGGCAATAGGAGCAGCTTGTGTCTGGGAGCTGCTGAGAAGTCTGAAATCTCTGAGCCTAGGGCCACAGAAAGGTCATTTGGGCCATTTCCTTGCCTCTGGGCAGGAGGTACTGGCACGGGCCTTGGAATAGGCAGTCGGAGTGCTGGGTTCAAGTCTCAATCCTGCCAGACTCCAACCAGTGAACCTGGACAAGCAACAAAGGCTGTGCAATGAACAGATATTTATTGAACAATCCCTGGGGGCACAGAGCTGGGTATCCTCAACCCAGGCACATCCACGTTCTCTGATTTAGAGGACAGAGGTGAGACCCGAGAATCCGTGCTTGCCTGGGCATCTGCGTGGGCTCTGGATACTGCCCCCGAGTCTGAGACAGCAAGGTGACTCTGAAGAGGGAAGCAGAGCAGAGCATCACAGCAGAGGTGCCTGTCAGGGAGGCATGGCATGTTTTGAATGGTAGACAGAAGTGAGTAAGCCAGACACTGACCTCAAACAGCCCCAAAACATCAGGCCCTCAGTCTACTCAATGGTTACCTGATGGAGTAGGATCTACTGTTGTGCTCTATAAATCTCAGCTCCTTCATCTATTTCTCTATCAGTCACTCTTTATACGCCAGTTGAAAATCTCCTGCCTTGTCCTATTGATGTGTATCTAGGACTGAGAAGGCCTTTAGATTTGCTCATAACCACCGTCTTCTAATAATTGCACATAGCTTTATGCAGAGCTCCCTCTCATCTACTATTTCAGACAATTCTCATAATTTCCTGGGAAAAGTGGAAGGCTGGACGGATCATCCCTGCTTCTCGCACAAAAAGTCTATAGTCTCATGGCCAGTAAGGGCCAGTAAGCAGAAGGTCCTCTAATCAAACTTGAATATTTGATCCTGAATCCAATGATCCTGGACCGAGATTATCTGTCTGTCTCTCTGCTTGCCCATCCTTCCATCATCCATCCACCCATCTACCTGTCCATGTGTCCATCCATCCATGCATTGCCAACTTACTTTCATAGGCTTGTTCCTATCTGTTATACACACTAATCTATTTCTTGTATCCATTCATTATGATTTCGTCTCTATAACAATCTGCCTATTCAATTTAGCATTTATTCAGAGCCTGCCATGTGTCACACATTCTCTCTACTTGTATCTTCTGCTTTCACCTTCCATATACCTCACCTTCCCACTAAATGCTTTCTCCTTCTGACCTTTTCATAAGACCCTTAGTCAGTATGACCATGATCTCCACTTGCCTCTCCCACTTGGCTTCTGAGTGGACCCCTTGTCCTTCCTTGACTGCATTGACCAGCTCCACTCCTGTCCCATGCTAGACTCCAGGAAAATATTGATTAACTGGGTGACTAGTAGGCTTTCTGCAACTCAAGAGCAAGGATTCTGTCTTTTCTAGTGTTCCATCCTCGTCAGTTCCCAGTCCAGGGCCAAGCACATGGTAAACATTTGTTCACACTGTTTGGCTTGAATTCGCAGGATTTGAGAGTTGGAATGAACTTTTCAACTTTTATTCATTCAACAAATCTTGCATAGATTTGCTCACTAGATGCTCTTCCTGGGCATAGAGGTTAATGAGTACAACCTTATTTTAAAAATAGGGAGAGGGAAGCCTGGAGAAGGGCAGGGGCTTGCTCAAGGTCCCACAGCTGTGGCAGAGCCTTGAGGACAGTGAAGAGAACGTCACTACACTGGACCCAGACAACTCCTGAGTCCCCCACAAAGCCAGGTGTCATGGTGCTTAATGGTCCTTAGAAGATATTAGGAAACTATGGGCTGCCTCACCAAGTCAAACCAGTTGGGCCCCATCAAGCTGCCTTGCGGGTGGCAGGGGAGCCTGAGTCAGTCTTGCCTGCATAGATGACAACAAGGTGACCAGGGGCTGGCCAGGGAAGGAGGGAGTGGGCCTGAAGGTTCTAAGAGAAGGGAAGTAAGGGGCCCTGGCTAGATCCCAAGGGACTACACCCTTAATAGGGAATATCTGAGCAGTAGAGTCCAGGTCCTAATGCTAAGGACATTCCAATGAGAACAAACATTCCCTCATTCCTGGGAAATCCTGCTGACCCTGCCCCCTACCCTATGTTAAAATCAGACCCGTAAGGTGTGATGTCAGAATTTACCTAGCTCAAGGGTTCTCAAAACTGAGTAAGCCCCAGAATGACCTAGGGCCCCGGAAGTGTGGAGTGGACTCCATGAAAAAGCTGTTGAGTGAAAAGTTGCAGAATGACACACAAGACACTATTTTAACAAACACCCTGCACCAAACAAACAAAAAACTCAAATGCTACCTATTTCCTGCTGGTACATTTATGTATGAAGATAAATATCGAGAAAGTTACATGCTTAAATGATTACATGAGTTGCCTTTGGAGAAGGTATTGGTGGTGATGCAAGGAGAGCTTTAGCCTGAAGTGTAATGTTTCATTATTTTATAAGGAAAATGTATCATGCTTTATTTGTACAAATGTAAAATTTAAATAAAACTATTTCTTCAAATTTTTTCACCCATTTTATCGGGTTGGAAGTTTTAAAATCTACATTCTAGCAAAGTGTCTGGGGACTCCTGTGGAGCTGATCCGTGATCGAGTCCACCATTGTACCGACGAGCAACCTGAGAGTCAGAGACGGCAAGGAACTTGCCTGAGACCGCACAGCATGGTAGTGACTGAGTTGAGCCCAGGGTGTTCTGCTCCAAGTAGTGCTCTGTCTTGTACACAGTGGCATGAAAAGGAAACCCACCAGGAGAGCGGAGATGGAGGAGGCGTGGATGGATGTCCAGAGCCAGCGTGTGAGGAGCTGGCTGGCACTCCTTGCTCGCTGAGTTGGGCAGTTAGCAACCTCCGCGGGAGAGAAGGGGCAAATATTGCCCATCTATCTCGCTTTTCTTTGAGCTGCTTTGTTCTCAGCCCTTCTCCCTTCCTGGACTCCCTTTTGCCCTTGAGCACTTTGCCTCCAAGAGCCCCCTGTTTCCAGCAGTGGCCCTGTTTGGACAGCCTTGTTGCCGAGTGACTATCCGGGCAAATCCTTTCCCTCTCTTGGCCTCAGCTTCCTCATCTATTATATATACGGTGGACTGAATCAGTGGCTCCCAAACCTGGTTTTACCCTCTCTGGGAGGCTCATTTAAAAATTCCGAGTCCTGGGCCCTTCTGTGATGGGGGATGGGGCCTAGAACGTCCATTTGTAACACCCCGCCTCCACTCCCCCACCAGAGGATTCCCACAAAGATTGAAGTTAGACAATGACTGGGCTACTAGGTTTTTCCCTGAGCAGCCCTCCCTGAGCCTTGGGCCTTGGGTAGGCCTGAGGCCTGGACTGTGAGGAAGGCCTGAGGTGCTGAGGAAGCCAGAGTGGCCAACAAACCCTGCTCTCAGGAGACCCTGGCCTCTCTCCCTGTGGCCCTCGACTAGGCCAAGGTTTCAGGGTTTCCTCCTTCAGAACCAGCCTCCTTCTAGCCTGGGCAGAATGTCTGGAATGTGGCTGCTGCGGGAGACAAGGCTGGTCGGGCTGCCGGAGATGCCTCCGGAATTTAGGCAGTAGAAAGCAGCCTCCTGTCCCTGAGGGCCTCTGCCCTGCTGGCCTTGAAGTGACCCAGCAGGACCCAAGCACCAAGTGAAGGAGGGAGAGAGGGCTGCGGGGCCCTGAACAGGCCAGCAAATCTCACTAGGCCTCCATTTGCTCATATGTAAAATCGTGTCCTACTTCTCCACGCATGTGACATTGTGGCACTTCCAAAGCAATTTCTCATCTATCCATCCTCTGTACCTACCACATTTCATTAGCACTATATGAATGGCTATGGGAAATTTATAGATGAATTAGACACCAAACTGATCCAGAAAACTACCATTTTTTTTTTTTTTTTTGCCACAGGTACAGTGCTTAGTGTTTTATTGATTCATCACCTTATTTAATCCTGACAATCCCCGCAAGATAAGAACTGCTACCAACTCCATTCGGCGGATGAGGAAACCGCTTCCCAGAGGGCCTAAGTAACTTGTCCAAGGCCACACAGCTGCAAGATGGGTGTGAGTCCAGCTGTCTAACCTCAAGTCCAACCCTCACCCTATGCTTGACACTCTCAACAAGTACAGCCAGGGGCATGAGGACCACATAGTGATATCCTGCCCCGACCTCACTGTGAGACTGGAATGGAGCAATCTGTGCTCCAAGGGGCATGGAATCCCTAGCGATTCACGTGAAGAACAGAGGTGGGGAGGTGGGGGGCAGGGTGGAATTAGAGATGCTCCTGAGCAGGCAGCCTTGTGAGGAACCAGACAGGTGTGGGTGGTATGGCAACAGGTAGAGACTCCACATCTGCATATGGAGGGTGCCAGGCTGAGGCTGGGGAGCAATAGGCCAGCTTGGCTGATCTGCGAATCAGCTAGATCATTTGAGGGCCCAGTACAAAACGACAGTGTGGGAACCTTATTCAAAAGTTACTGAGATTTACAAGACAGGGACAGTAGAGAATTGAATCAAGTGAAAGGCCTTTCTAGATGCACATGGCATGCCCATGGATCTAAATCCTGTGATTCGTTTGGAGCATAACGTTAGGGTGGAGGCTAAGACAACAGGTTTTGGAGCTAGATAAACTTAGTCCAAATCCTGGCTCTACTGTTTCATGGTAGGATGACCTTGGACAGGTCACGTAAACCTCTGTGACTCTCGGTTCCTTCCTCTGCAAAATGAGAATGAAAATAACAGCACCCCATCAGGAGGATCTATTTGAGGATTAAATAAGATGCTGGTTATCCTAGTACTTAAATTATAACAAATATTAGTTATTATTACTGTAATTGTTATTGTTCTTACTATACAATAGAGAGAAATGGGGACGATGCTGCAAATGTAGTTCATGGTTGTGGAGAAGAGGACTTGGGAGGGGTCCTGGTTCCCTGGACCAGAGCCACATCAGAGCCCCAAGTCTAGGGGCAGGTAAGGGTGGGGATAACATCAGAGGTTCTGTTTCAAATCCTCAGAGTGGCTCCCTACCTCTCAGGCTTCCTGTTGGGGTGATCTAACCAAAGCCATTGAACCAGCCAACCTGAGCCCCACCCACCAGCACCAGCTTGGGGCAGGCCGACTTCAGGCTGGATTGGCGGCAGATGAGCTCATGCTCACTGGCTTGGCCAACAAGGCCGGACACTTCTCCTGGCAGGAGCCTGTCAGAACTGCCAGCTGGGGGTCAGGATGAGCTGGAAGGCCTGGTGGTGCCCAGATGCCCATGGCCAGCGGGTCTGCTGAGTGTTTGATTACATTCCCGGGCACCCCAGGCAACACCAGGGCCTGCCGTTCCCACTCCTGCTGGGTCCCGTCTGTCAGCTGCAGAACTGACATCCCAAGCTCGGCCCCCTACCGTCCACCTGCCTTCTACCTTCTGTTTCGCCCTCTCGGCTACAGGCTTGCAGCCCTCACGGAGCCAGGTGGCTGCAGCCCCCGATGACTTCATCCTCCTTAAAGGCATCACGTCCCTTTGCCAGCCAGGCTTTGAGAGTCTCTCCTGTCCATAGGTCCACAGACCAGAATCCAGGGTCTCTGCTCTGTACCTGTCTCCCAGCCTCACTCCCATCCTGCTGTGTGACCCTCCCCAGGGAGAACACAGTACAACAGAGGGACCCCAGCCCTGGAAATGACAGTTTGCATTTCATGTTCAAGAAACACACTGTCTCGGTATAACCAGTCCATCAGCCAACTGTTACCAGTGAGCCAAATTTTCTCTTGAGATGGGTCTTCCAAGGTGAACCACACTCACTCAGCACCTCCTCTGAGTCTGCAACACATGTGGGTCATGCAGTAAGACAGCAAGTCCCTCCACTAGGGTGACTGACCTGTCCCCTTTCACTGGGACCACTCCGATTATAGCACTGAAATTCCCACATCCTGGGAAACCCATCGGTCCGGGGCCAACCAGGACGTTGGTCAGCCAGTCCTGCACGTGTGTCTGTGATGTGCTGTATCCGATGATTTGTGTCTACGATTTTCACCGAATAATCCTGAGCCTTTAGCCTGCCCCAGAAACAAAGGGGTTCAGTCTGTTAAAAATGAAAATAATACTATTTGTGCTTCTAGATTCTATAGGCACCCTGAAATTTGCCATCTGGGTAGAGTTTTCATCACTGCTCAGGCCCCTCATTTATACTTTCTACCCCATGAAGAATGTAGAAAAACCTGTGACAGAGGGAGAAACAGCTCAGCCAGTCCACAGGGGAGACTACAGCTTTCCTCAGGCAAGCAGGGGGAGTAGACAGCTACCATTTGCTAGGTCTTTCTTTAGAAACCTACAGCATCCTTGTGAACAATATCAGAACTTTAGAACATCAGAGCTAGATGTTAAAGATTAGAGTTCAATACCTGCTTCATTGAGCTAGGAAAACCAGGGTCCAGGTAGGAGATTCGGAATCGGATATAATTCTTTTTAGTGCCTACCATGTGCTCATGCAGTAACATTGATGCAGGGGGCCCACCCCCAGAGAGTTTAATGTGATTGGTCTGGGGTGGGGCCTGGGCATCAGGATGGATAGAAGCCAGCCCCACGCCCCTGCCCCTGGGGTGCCAATGCGCAGCCTCGGCTGAGAACCACTGGGTTAGACAGAGATCCATCCCTGAGGAGCTTAAAATAGAGAGTGGGGCCGGACTTGACATGAATAGAGGAGCACACAGAAGTAGGACACAAAGCAGAGGGTCACACAGGAGGTTCGTTTGGAGAGTTGCAGGGCAGAGGGAGAAATCCAGGACAGTGCAGCCCTGTCGTTAGGGTCAGACAGACTGGGGCTTGAAACTTGGATTAGTCGAAACTGGTGACCTTGGGTAAGTAATTAAAACTTTTCTGAGCTTCATCTGAAAAATAGAGATCGATGACAGCACCTAACCTATTGTGATATTCAGAGAAATGAGATAATCTCTGCAGAGTGCTGAGTTCAGTGCCTGGAATAAAGATTATGGCTGTGGCCTGGGTGGGCAAGGCACACAGGCCAGTATGGTTCAGTCTGCACTCTGCTGATGGATTGCTTGGGTTTAAATTCCCATTTCTTCCCTGTGTGACCTTGGGCAAGTCATTTCACCTTTCTGTGCTCTCAATTCACCGTTGGAGGTAATAATACTACACTCCTTATGTGGTTGCTACGAGGATCGTGTGCCCGGAAAGGTCTTAGGACAGTGCCTGGTATAGAGGAAGCACCGTCCTACTACTGCTTATTATTATTGTTGTTGTTGTTGTTGTTGTTGTTATTATTATTATTATTATTATTATTATTATTTCTCCTAAAGTCAGGGGCATGGTCAAGGGGAGCTCACAGAGGCAACTTGGCATATGCACTGTACCAAGATGGCCGTGTACAATTTTAGATGACTGGAAAGCTGTGAGCAGGGGCTCAGGAATGAGAAGCTCCCGAGCATGCTTAGAGGACACCGAGGAGTCCAGTTTCCCTGGTGCGTGGGGACTGGAGGCCAGAAGATCCCTCGGTTGGGTCCCGGGGCCAGCAGGAAGCAGTTATCAGGGCCTGAGTCAGGAGTGGCAGGGGAACTGGAGAGGAGGGGTTCTATAATCCATTCCAGTACTCATCTCCCCCCTTCCCTGCCAGGCTGCAGACAGTCCCTGCACTGGACAGGCTGGAGGCTAGTCTTGGCTCGGATGGGGGCTTGAAGGAAGACAGTCGCCTGCCACTCCACACATGACTAGTCAAAGGGCTCGGCCCAGCCACCCTCCCTCAGGTTAATGCCTAATCAGCCCAGACTCAGAGACTTGGGCAGCAATCAGTCAAGTGGGTAATTGCCCAGGTTAGCCTTCCCACCGGAGTTGATCACGGCAGCTCCCCTCATGCCGCAAACCCCTAGGCCGCTCATCCAGTGCTGAGGCAGCTTGTAGGAGGGAGGCCTGGAGAGTTCCTTGTAGGAAGCTCCTCTGGTTGTCTTGGGCAATACACCACAGCAGCCTGCTTGACACCTGTGCTCACCCCTGATGCTGGTGACAGATCGTCAAGGAGAGAGCCCACAGTGGCTGCAGCAGCTCCATGAATAAATATCACCCGGGAGCTGGGAAATAGCCAGAGCCTCATGAACCTTACCAGCTCCACTTATCCATAGAATCCAGCCTGAACATCTAGAAAACCAAGTCCTAACCACAGAACCAGACCTCAGTTTTTGTCACATGGCAGAGGAAGGAAACCATTCTGAGTGGCCCCAGCAATTGTGAGCCCATTTAACATGTAAGGAAGCAGACTTTGCAAATTTAAGTCATTTGCATGGGGTCACATAGCTTATAATAACAGTAATAATAAAGGTATATAGAATTCTTGATTTTGAACCGGGTTCAAGGGTTGCTGCTCAAACGAACATCAGGTAGAATTGTCAAGAGTCGGAACTGAGTGCTGGGAGAGGTAACGAGCTCCCCGTAATTAGAGGTGTGCAAGCCAAGACTCATTTATTTGCCAGGGAAGCTGCAGAGGGGCTGCAAGTCCTGGCGGGAGAGAGAGAATTAAGACAGGATGGTTGCAGAGCCGTTTTCAGCTCTGTGGGGCAAGAATTATTTCATTTACCTCAGTGCCTGGTCCAGCGCCTGGAAAAGGGGAGGTGTAAGGCCTTCCCTGTGTGTGCTCACAAGAAACAAGCAAATGAACGCATCCTATAACTAAAAAGCGTGGCAATGACGGGGGTGGGTAATTCTTGTCTAATTCTACTGCCCTTCCCTTAAAGCACTGGTTCTCAACACAAGGAGCATGTGCACATTGGAATAGTTGGGGAGCCAGAGCAGAGAGGCACCCCATAATATGTTGCTTCTCAACAAGATACCAAGCACTGTGCTTTGCACTTTACACACATTATCTGTCTCATGAATCTGTACCACCATATGGAGCAAAAATTCTTGTTATCACATTTCACAGACAGGGAAGCCAGAGCTTAGGGAGGTTAAGTCACAGACAATAGCAGTAAGTAGAACTACCTTTTAAGGGAGACTTGCTCTGCTCAGTGCCTTCCATCAACCTTTTCATCCTTTGATCCCCAGAACGAACTGTGAGATAGGAGTTGCTATCTCTACCTTTTCAAAAAAGGGAAGCTGAGGCTCAAATTAAGTCACTCGCCCAAGGTTACTGAGCTAGTAGGTAGCAGCACCAGGGTTTTGAATCAGGCCTTGGGGGGAGGGATGACTGTGGTCGTCATCTCAGATCTGCTGCATGGGGAAGGAGAGTAGAGAGAACACTGGCCAAAGAGCTAAGCAAGCTGGGTCCTTTCCCAATCCCCTCATGGTCTCTGTGTGGCCTCAGGCAAGTACTACCTGTCTAGGGTCTCAGTTTATCCTTCTGGAAAACCGAGAAGGAAGGTGGAGATGGGCCTGATTTCTCAGCAACTTTCCAGCCGTCATTTTCCATGACTCGATTCCCCACCGTGAGTTCTGGGCCACAAACCAGTTGGCTTCCTCCCTCCCTCTCCGTGAGACAGAGAGCTGGCAGGAGGGACTGATCCGCCTCAATTCTCCCACCTCCTTTTTCCTCCTCCTCCTGGACTGGGACACACCTACTCCAACTTTCTCAGCAGCCTCCACGGAGTGCGCGCGCCTTTCTGCTCCCTCTCTGCACCTCCCTCCTGAGCTGGTCAGTCCGGCGCTAGTGAAAGGGGTTCCAGCCCAGCAGCCCAGCCGGGGGCACCCTCCCCTACCTGAAGGGCACAGGTAAGAACTGTTGGAGGATGGAAAGTTCAGGAAGGGGGTGCAAAGCTAATCCATTCTTGTGCCTGGTCCCAGAGAAGGCGGGTTTTGGGGCTCTTGGAAAGTGAGGACGAGCCAGGAGATGGCTAAGGCGGGCAGGAGGGGTAGGACAGGGACACCTGGGCCTTGGATCACCTAGGTACACTGAATGAAGCCAGAGATGCAACCAGCCCGAGCCTAGGAGCTGAGGATTGCGGCTCAGGAATGGACAAGGCTAGGACCTTGATCTCACGGAGGAGCAAGGTCATATTTGCACGAGTGGAAAGTTGGACTCTCAACCCTGGAATAATGAAATTCCCTGCTTGGGATTTCTGGGGATGAGCCTTGAGGGGAATGGGAGAGCTGTTTTCTCTGTGGTTTTAGGAGAAAATGCTGGGGTCAGGGAACAGAGAGGTGCTGCCTGCTTGTGTGTGTTCAGGGGGGCACAGAGGCTCTATCACAGACAAAGCCGCCTGGTGAGGAAGAGGGAAGGCCTGAGGGAGAGTCAGATAACCGGGCCAGCCCTGGTTCTCCTGCAGCTCTTTAGAAGCACCCAAATTAGTACCTCAGCTTTCCCGGCTGTAAAATGGGGGTGCTCACAGTCTCTAAGGGCTGGGAAAGTCTGCGACTGGGTGAGGCACCAGAGGCGGCACTGGGGTTGGGGGCGGGGAGTGGGAACAGCTCTGCTCCCCTATCTTGGGGGAAGCAGGAACCTGATGTGTATCTTTGAAGGCAGGAGAGCTGGAGTGGAACGCTGAGCCACCAGGCCAGAGTTCAGCCCTCCACTGTGGGGCGAAGGGATGCCATCTGCCTCGATGCGGGCAGCAGCAGGACTGTGCCCAGGTTTGCTGAGGGCTCAGAAAGCCTGCTTCTGTTCCCAGCCACACTCTGGAGCTGACACCTGGGCTCAAGAGAGAGGAGGGAGGTAGAAAAGCAGACTCAGGCAAGTGCTTCTAGTCCTTCAGCTGGTTTTACAGATGGGGAGCTGAGCCTGGGCAGGTTAATGGTGCCCGCCTCACAGGATACTACTAATAGTCACTATTATAGCTGATACTTACTGGATGCTTCTTGTATTTGGGGACTGGGCTGAGTATGCATAGTCGTTAGAAAAATTTGAGTTTTCAAAGCAGGCAAGGTGAAAAGGGAATTTCGTTATTTGTGTCTCTGTGACTCACAGGTTGTGTGGCCTAAGGACAGTTATATACCGATCTGGGCCTATTTCCCTATTTATAAAATAAAGGTGGTTAGCTATTGTTAAGATTCATAATTAATTGATTCATCCCAACAAGCCTGTTGGGTCGGCAGAGCAGGA
>NW_006431919.1:2866755-2869750 GCF_000325575.1 Pteropus alecto | reverse complement strand
GTGCAGGTTACACTTCTGGCGCTCAGGAAGGTGCTGAGTCCCTGACGCTGGCTAGCCTGAAGGAGTGAAACAGAGAGGCCCCCTCTGCCATGAGCTCCCCGCGCCTCAGTGTCCTCGTCTGTAAAATGGGGGAAGAACTAGAGGGAGTCAAGGTCTCCCTGAAACTCCCCTATGATTCTTAGAGACTTCCTTAAGGACCGGACCAAGAAGGACATTGACATTCTCCAGCCTTACATGTCAGCTGTGCCTGTGTTTGGGGGAAGAACTAGAGGGAGTCAAGGTCTCCCTGAAATTGCCCTCAGATTCTATGATTCTTAGAGACCTCCTTAAGGACCAGACCAAGAAGGACATTGACATTCTCCAGCCATTGACATTCTCTGTGCCTGTGTTTTCTACGGGGAGGGACTGCCAGGCTCCCTCTATCCCCATCTATGAGTTGGGCGCCATGCTCTGCTCCCTGCACACTCTTCTCTGGGTGCGACTGAACTTACCTCGGCCTGCAGGTTCTCCTTCCAGGGGCTGCATGACAGGTCATGGCACTGGCACTGCTGCTGGCCAGGTGGAGTCAGGTGGGAGAGAACATGGGGCAGGTGACAAGCCTTAGAGAAAACCAGTGTGTGCTGAGGGTGGTGTAGTCAGGGACCTTCCTGTACCCCCTGGATGGGCCCTGCTTTTTGGGTCCTTTCAGGACTAAATGGGCAGAGCCTCCGGAAGCTTCTCGTGCTTCCTGGGTCAGAACCTCAATACTACTATTTCTATAACTAATGGTTCTAATGGTTACCTTTATAAGGAGGGTTTCTAGATAGGTGTACAAGAAATTTGGGGTCCAAATTCTGGATATTAGTAGTTGTGTGACCTGGGCCTCAACTTCTACAAAGCTCAGTCGCCTCATTTGAAAAATAGGGATAATAATATCCTTTCTCAGAGGCAATGTGAGAATTAAATGAAGTAACATGTGTAACACACAAGGCCTTATTTATGATGTTCATGGTCATCAATCAAGTCATCGCAGAGCTGCTCTCTGCTTCCCCTGGGGTAGAGATCACCCACAGCGCCCTGAAGTGTCCCTCCTAAGACAAATCACTATTGTAATTTTCATTATTTGTGTATTTTTTTGTTTGATATTTTCTCTCCTATGAACCGTTTGCTTGCTGCTCCGGCAGCCATGTCTAAAATGGTGCGTACAAGAAGTTCATTGCGTATCTGCTGAATGAATGAATCTTCATTTCTAATTCACAGATGAGAACTGTCACTCAGAGGGACTAAGCATTACATTAGCCCAACCTAATCACAGATAGGAGTTGGGAGTGCAAGGGGCCCTACAGATAATTTAATCAGACAGATGGAGACCCTGGAGCCTCACCAGAGAAGGCTGGTAACTTGGTTGAGGTCACACAGCAAGTGAGTAGGGAAGACAGAACCACTACCCAGAGCTCTTCACCTTCCTCTCCCTCTCTCTGCCTAGACCAGTTCATGAGATGATCCTGTTTTCTATGTGGGTGGTCAGTCTTGGAGGTCAGTAAATTATCCCACATACCCTAGAGACAATCTGGGATCAACAAGCAGCTTAATCCCTAGACTGTAAGCTGCACTTTAGGGGACAAGGGACATAAACCTCATCAATCAGACCCTTCCCTCAACACTCACCAACACACACGTGCACACATATATACATGTGCGCACACACAGCACTCCGTCACTGTTGCCAGCCGGTCAGCAGGTATCCATAACTGTACAACTGTAATAGCCCTCAGGAGTCCCTGAAATCTGCCTTCAAGAATTATTAGCCCCACGACCTGGTTCAGTGTACCATGTCTGGGATCCATTTCTGAGTATGGGATTTAAATGTTGGAGAGAGAACCTGATTTACTGAGCCCTTCTATGCTCCTGTCGCCAGGTTAGACCGTTTCATCTATACCTTCTCTTCTTCTCCGCACAATCGCCCTGCAGGCCACAGCTCTCATCACCCTCTGTCTCTCCTTTTTTGTCGTTGCTCTTGTTGTTTTCAGCGTGGAGACAAAGACTCAGAAAAGCTAAGTCACTCTTTTTCAGTCACGCAGCTTCTGTTCTCTTGACAGATGCTTAACTCAATAGACACTGAGTCAACACTCATGATGTGTCAGGCCCCCAAAGGCTCACAGTTGATGGAGGCAGGCCCATAAGGGGAAGGTTTAATCTCTAGAGGTAGGTGGTAAAATAGAGACAAACTCAGGCTGGCATGGGGGCCCAGACTTAGAGAATCAATGCTGTCTTCTTGGAGGAGCTGGCACTGACCATCAGATTTGAAGGCTGAATAAGATTTAAATAAGAAAAGAGAAGCGGAAAAGGCATTTCAGAAAGAGGAAGTAGCATGTGCAAAGGCACAGCGATTCAAAGACAACAGCGAGAGTGTACGGGAAACTCTCAGCTGGATGGGGCCAGGTCATTGAAGGCCTTGTGTGCCAGGCAAAGGAATATAGCTTTTTTAAAAAATGTAATTTATATATAATTTTTTATGAATGGGAAATTATAGAAATACACAAATGTAAATGGAATAGTATTTAAAAAACCCATTCACCCAGTTTCAACAATTATGTTTCCTCTATATCTCCACCAAGTCTTGCTTCGCCAAATTATTTTGAAGCAAATCCCAGATATATAATTGCATCTAGAAATCTTTCCATGTATATCTTTAAAACACAAGATCTTCAGAAAATCATCATAGGAGCATGGCTTTTATTAAAAATCATCATAGGAGCATGGTTTAAGTCAAAGAGTGCCTTGGCTAGTATATACGGCCATGGGATAGAGCATGAATTTAAGGAGGGGGGTTAAAGTAGAAGGTTAAGATGTGTTGTCTTTCCCTTGGCCAATCACAGGGCCTGATATTTTTACCATTACCCATTGATTAAGAAATAATCTCCTAAAATACATCTCTTCTTGAAAGAGGTGATGCCTTAAACATTTTCCACTGGGAGCCCGCAGAAGAGAGAAATCCCTCCCTGACCATTCCTGC
>NW_006431919.1:2859024-2866742 GCF_000325575.1 Pteropus alecto | reverse complement strand
TTCCATTCCTGAGACTGATGTGTCCCCTGTGAGGTGACAGTGAGGTGGCAGGGCAGCTGTCTATCCCCTGGCTGGGGGCAGGGAGCCTACACTGAAGAATTCTCCAGTTCCCAGTTCCCGTTCAGCTCCAGTGCCCAAAGCAGTTGGCCTCGGAGCAAACTGAGCAGGACTGTACACGCCAGCTGTGAAGTGACATCAGCGTGTGTGTGCATGTTGGCCCATGTGTGCTCACATGTCCCAGGTCAGAGCTGCTTGCTGTCTGTCCCTGCAGCATCCCTTTCCCTCTGGGAGCCTCCCAACAAATGCAAGGCTCAATGGCACAAAACGCATCATTTTAGACATTTAGAAGTTAGCCTTGGGGAGCGGCAGAGCTTAATATGAGTATGGCACCATGGCTGGGCACATGAGCTCTAGAGTTAGGGCACTCAAGTTCCAGTCCTGACTACTGCTCTCTGTCTCTGTGACCTTGGGCACATCATTTCACCTCCCAGAGGGGTGGAGGGGTGCATGATGCTCTCTATCTTACAGAGCTGCTACGCGTTGACACATGTAAAGCTCTTAGCCTCGTAGTCATAACACGTTAAGAACTCACTAAACATTAACTACTTTTATAGCGTTGGGGGCTCCTGAAATCTTGGGAATTGACTCAGAGAATCAAGGCATAGTGGAAAATTCAAATCCTAGAATCTCAAACTCTTGGAGGCGAACGATTAGAAGAACGCTCTCGGATCCCTAGTATAACTCTCTACTCTGTGCAAAGTTTCCTTGTACAGTGTCTCTAACAAATGGTCAGCCTGACTTTTTATTTTTCTTTTTATAAACATTCAAAAACAGAGTGCATCAATTTAAGTTACGGCTTGATGAACTTTTACAAAATGAACATCAATGGTGGCTGACCAGCAACCAGAGCAAAAAGCAGACATCATCAGCCCCCCACCCCAAAAGCCCTCCTGACACTCCTTGCCAGTCCCTACCCCCACCCCGAGTGTAGCTATTACTTAGCCGGCTGGGCTGTTCTCGAACACCTCGTGGGGTGTGTACCATCGTTAGGAGAACTCTAATTATTAGAGAGGCTCGGTGAGTTAATTTGGAAGTTGCTAAATTAAACTTAACCTTTAAATTGTTTTGTTTTCACTGTCATATTTCAGTGGCAGCCTAGTTTGGAGCTGATCTTCCCAAATGCCTAGGACTGTTATTAAAAAAATACAGATTTCTCAGCCCTATCCAAAGTCTGCAAAATTAGAATGTGGGGTTTCGGGGTGGGGTCAGGGAATCCATATTTCTACAAGTTCCAAAGGGATTCCAGGTGAAGTCCAACTGGGTTTGAGAACCCCTGGACAAGTGGTTCAGAGCTCAGACTCAACTCAGACAGACTATTTGTTCCAATCCGTGCTCCACAAACATTGACCTTGGACAAGGCGTTTGGACGTTTTGGCCCTCAGTTTTTTCATTTGTAAAATGAAGATGAAATGATAGTACCTACTTCTTTGGGTCCATCCATAGGGAAGGTGCTCGCTAAGGGACAGGTGCTACAATCAGCATGGCTGTTACTGGGAACAGCCCATCCGTGGTGTAGCCGAGAAAGTGTAGATTTGGTGTCTGAAACCTTGTGTTTGAGTCCCAACTGGACCACTTGCTAACAGTATAACCTTGGACAAGTCTTTTGACCCCGTGGGGCCTTGACTTCCTCATCTACAAGATGGAAATACCCTTTGCTCTTTGAGAGGATCAATCAAGAAAATGAACCAGAAAACTGCTCTGAGGACAGAAATATTCTACATAAAGTAAAACCCAATGAACTGGAACTCAGCTGAACCTGGGAACCCATTGGAAAGTAGGCTCACCATGGCGCTTGTGGTCCTGTGGAGGGCGGGCGCGGTGGGGGTGGGGACAGGGAACTGCTGCGGCTCCGCTTTTCCACAGCCCTGGTGTGCCCTGGCACGCCTCCCGCACTTCTCGGTTTTTGAGAACTGTCTCCTTCCTGGTTCCTGGAGCAGGAAGAGTCCAAGATCCCATAGCTATGAAATCCTGCACAATTTGCCAGTCAGAATGCTTTTACTATTTAAATGCTTTCCCTCTTATTACCGGTCTTCTTTGAAGTCCTTTACTAGCATTTTTAGGAAACTTTTAAACAAAGTATAATATGCATACAGAAAAGTGTACAAATCCTACATGTACAGCTCAGTAAACTTTCCAGAAACTAACCAGCTCCCAGATGAAGAAACAGAACATGACCACCAGTCTATAAACCTCATTTGTACCTGCCTTTCTAGACCGCCCCCAGCCCCACCACGGGTAACTTTATTCTAATCTAATCCCTAGGCGAGTTTTGCCTGTTTTCGCATTTTATGTATTTGGAATACTACAGCATGTATTCTGTAGTATTCCTATATTGTGCATGGCTGCTTTCGCCCCACATTCCGTGAATGGGATTCGTCTGTATTGTTGCCTCGAGCAATACTTCATTTTCTTTGTTGCACAGTATTCCATCATATGACCATACCATACTTCATTTATCTTTCTGCTCTTGATGCACATTTGGGTCATTTTCAGCGTGGGGCTGTTCTAAAGAGTGCTGCTCTGAATATCCTCATGTGATCTTTTGGTGAACATAAGCACATACTTCTATTGTGTATAGAATCGGAGTGGAGTTGCTGGGCCATGAGGTATGTGGATGTGGATAGAACCGTTTTATTCTCAGGTTCAGTTCTATTTGTTGCAAGTGGAACAAAGTTCATGGGGCTGAGTCTTTACCTGGGAGATAGACCTATCCACTGGAAAATAAACAGTTGCCTTTGAGGTTTGAGGTGCTGATGAACAGAGAGATTTGCAGACTCAGAGACTACTAGGTGAAAGTCAGGTGTGGAAATCATTTCCCTCTTCTCTCTGCTCTTCTAATTGACTTTAGAGATAACCTTGTGTCTGCTTTGCCTGAAGGCCAATGTTCCCCCAAGAGTGATCAGCGGACCACCTACAGGGGGAAATGTGTACTCCAAGTCTTACAGCAGCTCTACTAAGTCAAGAATCAGACTCCTTGAGGATGAGGTTGTGATTTTTAACACAACAACATTTGAGAACCACTTCTCCAGCCTAAGACGTCATGAAGACTGTGGTCTTCCTAACTTCCCCATCCCTTCTCCACTGGGGCCTAGGAGAGGGCCACATGTGGGATATGGACTTTGAAAGGAGGCATGGGTAGCACATAAGATCTTAAAGAAAAAGAGTCCCTTTTTCAGCAGATCCCAAACACGGGTCACAACAAAATCATCCTGGAACTTGTTAAACATTCATTCCTGAGCTCCACCCCTAAGGATTTTGATTCAGTGGATCTGGGGTGGGGCTGGGAATATGTATTTTTACCCCCCCATCCCCAACTCCCTTAGGGGATTCCCAGTGGTGGGAACCACTGGTTCAAGTCAATGGCCAGCCTTGTCGGTGAGAACACAGCTCCACTGAGTTCTGTGTCTGCCAATGTCTGGGTGGAGCACAAAGTTACTGTGGGTAAGAGGAAATCCATGTGGACAGAACCCAGGGGGCTTAAGTGTGGAACTGGGAACTTGGCCTGGAGCCCATCAGAGGCTCATTTGCATCTCATTAGTATGCACCTTGATGCTCCCAAATCATCCCTACCCCTCAGTCAGGTGCAGCAGGCAAAGCTGCAAGACAGGGTGCCTCAGACAGCGGAACTGCCTGTCTTGCCCCACTGTTAGAAGCCGTTCCCCACTTGCCCAGGCCTGCCCGCCTGCCAGCTTTGTGTCCTAAACTGTTCTGGCTCAGAGGGGAATGGCCTTAGATGGACAGACAGTGCAGCTGGGATGGGCCAGGCCAAAGGGAATGGGATCAAGAGGGAGGACTAAAGATGGAGCCTTTGCTGAGTGAGAATCTGTGTTTGCTGGCATGAGTGGACCCATGATTATATGATCCTGGTGTGAGGGAGGGATCGTATAGCCCTCCCTCATGCCCAGTGCTCTTTCTAACCTGAGGGCACAGGACGCAGGCCAGGAAACTGTTAGACATACAGGTGATCGGAGTTTTAATCCTGGCTTGGCCAATACTAGCTGTGTAAACTTGGAGGTTAGGTAACCTCTCTGAGTCTCATTTATCCCATCTGCATAATGAGGGTAATTATAGGGTTGCTCTAAGCTAACGTAAAAGCAATAATGCATCCCAAGGGCTTACCACAAGACTTGGAACATAGTAAATGCTCAATAAACATCATTTGTGACCAGTGTCTGCGCTTCTATAATCAATTCATAATCCCCAAACCTTGCCATCTTTAGGGCATCATTTGATAATAGCTCAGTGTAAAGGGTTACGCAGTAAGGCAGGAGAGCAGGGACTAGTCCCAATTTCCAGATGGACAAGTGGAGGTCCCATGAAAAGAGATGGTTGCCCAGGGGTCTCCCACTTGTTCCCCCGCTGAGCCCTCTGATATGTTACTGAGGCCCCATGGCACCAAAGGAGTAGAGCCTCCAGTCCCTGAATCATCTTCATCACAGCAGCTACCTCATGAGGGCTCCCAGGCCAAGCATTGTGCCAACTGTTTTATGTACTTTATCTTAACTGAGCCTCACAACAGCCTCATGATTACCTTCCTCAATTTACGTATGAAGAGACTAAGGCTCAGTCAGGTTCAATGATTTACTCAAGGTCATATAGCCATCAATGGATGTAGGCAGGACTCAAACACAGGTCATCTTCCTCCAGAGCCTGAGCAGGTGGCTGCAGTGTTATGTAGCCCTGACTATAGCCCCCCTACACCCTGGGGTGCCTGAGTTAGAGGCAGACCTGGCTGGGAGTGGCCATGGGTGGTTGATGGTCTCTTACACAAGGAACTAGGAGAGGTTTGGTCTCAGTAGCTTCTCAGAGCCAGCTAAGAGAAACAGGGTTCACCTCACTGGTGGCCACAGGGCCTGCTAGCTCCCGGGAAGGCAGTATGTCGCATCCTGGATAGAGAGGAGACTATGCTGAATGGCTTCATTTTACAAATCACATAAGATGGGGCCCAGCGAGGCCACCCCAACATGTCAGTGGCAGAATAAAAGAGATCGGGTAACCCACGTCGTTGTGGGGTGTCCGCAACATTCTCTACCCCTTGTTTTCACTGTCCATCTTCTGTCCACCTCAAACCCATCCCTCTGTCCCCCTCAAACTTGGAATGAGATCATATAAGTGACCCACGATGGGGAAAAAGATAACAGGAATAGAAATTATTCTTATTTTAATGCTGCTTAAGTTGTGGCTTGAGCTTTGCCACAAATCAGTGCAAGGAGAGAAAGTGTCACAAAGACCCATAGGTGTGTGTGTATGTGTGTAGAAAGGTGCTCCCCCTGGGGCTCCTGGGGCATGGGGCGAGGATCAGTACATACAACAGAGAATAGTCCCCTCATTTCACACATATTTTTTGAACACTTACTGTAGTAGTAATAACATTATCATAATTATTATAATAGTAATAGTACTAATAATAGTAATAACATCAACGACTTTTTGTGTGTGTGGCACTATGCTATATGCTTTCCATGCACAAGCTCTAAATTCCTCTAGTGAGGTAAATGATGCTAGCCCTATTTTACAAATGGGGAAATTAAGGCTCAGATAGAGGAAGCCAGGTCTTGGGATGAAAGCAGATGCAGAGTTGAGGGCAGGTTTGACCCCAAAGCCTGGCTCCCTTCCCCCTGTACTCTTCTCCAGGCTAATAAGTAAGAGGACCATGGCTTTGTGGCTTCCAGAGGAGCCCCCAGATTGGGAGAGGAGCTGGGTTTGGGGAGCAACTTGGCCAGTGCAAAGCACCCAGGATGGGGAGCCTGGGTTCTGGTTCTAGTTGTGCCACCAACATGCTCTGTGACTTAGGACAGAGCACTCTGTGATTTCCCTTCTCTAGGCATAGTGTTCCTATCTTTAAAAAATAGAGATTAGACTCCCAGTGTTTTCAAACCGTGCCCGAGGCTTGGGAAATTTGCAGAGATGCTTCAGAAAGCGAATGGGGAACGGGGCTCTGGGTGCCCCAGTCACATCTATCGTGGCAGCTCTGTTCTAATTCATTTTCCGCAATAATAATATAGTTCTACAATAACAGCTAGTATTTATTTAATGGTTGCTACGTGCCATGCACTGTGTTAAATGTTGAATACAAACCATCTAGTTGAACCTTCGGAACAACAATCTGAGGTTCAGTTAGTATCTCTCTTTTAAAGATAAGTAAAAACAGAGGCTCAGAGTTAAGTTGGATATCCAAGGTCACTCAAGTTGAAACTTGATGTCTATATGTCTGAAAACCTTTGCAAAGGATTTCATTGGATCAGAGTTGCAAGAAGCACAGAATAGTGAGTACCCCACCAGACGGGGCCCATGCAGCAGGGACATTCTGGCCTGTGCAATTTGTTTCAGTACTTGAAGAAGCTTTCCAGTCCTCTAGGGAAGTCTGTCTTGTAACCTCAGGACACAGCCTTCCTCCCTCCCAGAGAGTCAGCCCCAAACCCAGAACTAAGGGAGGGCAGCGCTTCTCCTTTCTCCCCACTCCTCCTTCCATACACGGGCCTCCTGGTTCCTTCCTGGCTAGAGGGTGCCCCACCAGGAGGAGAGAATCAAGGTTTCCCACTAGCCTACCCATGGAGCTGAGTTCACACTTGAGCCCTATTTGGTCCCAGGATACAAACAAAACCCTTGCTCAGTCTCCAGAGCTTATAATGGATAAATGCCATTCTACGCCCTGTTGAGCTGCAGCTGGTTTTGATCTTACAAACTCCTCTGGCCAGAGAATCCTGCAAGAATTGGGGCAGGACCCTTTGGTCCTGGGATGCCCTCTGGTTAAGGGGGACTTCAGCTCCATATGCAAAGCTCATGGATACATATATATACACACACATACATACATACATATATATATATACATATGTATGTATATGTATGTATGTGTGTATGTGTGTGTGTGTGTGTGTGTGTGTATACACACACATACACACATACATATATATATACAGGTAACCCCAAGAGGAAGAGACCTCTTGCTCTCTTTGGGCCTCAGTGAGTTCGGAGTCTGCAAACTTGAATGCCTACAGCAGCCAGAGGGTAGCATTTGGGGGAGAAACAGGCCCAGTGCACAGATGTGAAGCCATCCTGGACTCTACTGTCTTCACAGTTTGGATAGAGGTGTGGGTACAGAAAGTACGCTTCTTCTGTTAGAAAACCGACCTTGGCAATAAAGGGTAGCTGAAACGGCATCTGTGTCTGGGAGATCTTGGGGAGGGGGTGACGGGAGAGCACGGGCCCTGTCTTAAAGGGGGCAGCCACCACTCAGCCAACTGCACCATGGAGGAACACCAGATATCGTGTCTTCCAATTTCTGAAAGAGAAGCTGAAATATGGATTTTGGGGTGAAGCTGCCCAATGTTTATATGTTGACAACTAATTAAGTTGAAAATCATCAAACAACAACATAATATATTATGGGCCAAACAAACCTAACTGCAGCCTGACAGCTTGTATGCCACCGGTTGGCCACATGGGATGGTCTTGAGGGGTTCTAAGATTTTATGTCCAATGCCATGTCCATCTCTGCTTCTGCTCCTTGTGTAACCATCATGTAAATCCTGCAGTGGTGTCCCACCTCACTGCAAGTCTTTTCTTTGGCCTTAAAGGCCCTAGGCCACCTCTCTGACCTTCCTCCTTTCTTCCTCTAGTCTCTCGGCATGACCTCCTTGCTCCTGCCTCAGGGC